>NC_088201.1:176140775-176440775 GCF_037126465.1 Ornithodoros turicata
CGTTCCATGAGTATCTGTTTCTCTACGTGCAGCCATAGAAGCCATCTTAATCTGTAATTTTTTAATTTCAAACACGTCTAGTGTCATTTACTTGTTTCTTTAATGGCTTTTTCCCCTCATTATAATTCACTGGCTTGCACTGTGGCATTGAAGAGCGCTGAGTCAATCTCCCAGGTGTATATCGGTCGCTGACCGACCCCTAGTTTGCCAATTACGAACGATGCAGAGCTACCTAGAGCTGACGAGTCACAAACACGGCGAAACACGTGTCCTCTGGTGCTGTCCATCGTTCCATGAGTATCTGTTTCTCTGCGAGCAGCCATAGAAGCCATCTTAATCTGTAATTTTTAATTTCAAACACGTCTAGTGTCATTTTCTTGTTTCTTTAATGGCTTTTTCACCTCATTATAATTCATTGGCTTGCACTGTGGCATTGAGGAATGCTCAGTCACCCTCCCAGGTGTATATCGCTCGCTGACCTACCCCTGGTTTGCCAATTCCGAACGATGCGCAGCCAACCAGAGCTGACGAGAAACAAACACGGCGAAACACGTGTCCTCTGGAGCAGTCCATCATTCCATGAGTATCTGTTTCTCTGAGTGCAGCCATAGAAGCCATCTTAATCTGTAATTTTTAATTTCAAACACGTCTAGTGTCATTTACTTGTTTCTTTAATGGCTTTTTCGCCTCATTATAATTCACTGGCTTGCACTGTGGCATTAAGGAATGCTCTGTCACCCTCCTAGGTGTATATCGCTTGCTCACCGACCCCTGGTTTGCCAATTCCGAACGATGCGCAGCCACCCAGAGCTGACGAGCCACAAATACGGCGAAACACGTGTCCTCTGGTGCAGTCCATCGTCCCATGAGTATCTGTTTCTCTGCGAGCAGCCATAGAAGCCATCTTAATCTGTAAATTTAATTTTCAAACACGACTAGTGTCATTTACTTGTTTCTTTAATGGCTTTTCCCCTCATTATAATTCACTGGCTTGCACTGTGGCATTGAGGAATGCTCAGTCACCTTTCCAGGTGTATATCGCTCGCTGAACGACCCCTGGTTTGCCAATTCCGAACGATGCAGAGCTACCTAGAGCTGACGAGCCACAAATACGGCGAAACACGTGTCCTCTGGTGCAGTCCATCGTTCCATGAATATCTGTTTCTCTGCGTGCAGCCATAGAAGCCATCTTAATCTGTAATTTTTAATTTCAAACACGTCTAGTGTCATTTACTCGTTTCTTTAATGGCTTTTCCCCCATTATAATTCACTGGCTTGCACTGTGGCATTGAAGAGCGCTCAGTCACCCTCCCAGGTGTATATCGCTCGCTGACCGACCCCTGGTTTGCCAATTCCGCACGATGCGCAGCCACCCAGAGCTGACGACCCACAAATACGGCGGAACACGTGTCCTCTGGTGCAGTCCATCGTTCCATGAATATCTGTTTCTCTGCGTGCAGCCATAGAAGCCATCTTAATCTGTAATTTTTAATTTCAAACACGTCTAGTGTCATTTACTTGTCTCTTTAATGGCTTTTCCCCCATTATAATTCACTGGCTTGCACTGTGGCATTGAGGAACGCTCAGTCACCCTCCCAGGTGTATATCGCTCGCTGACCGACCCCTAGTTTGCCTATTCTGAACGTTGCAGAGCTACCCAGAGCTGACGAGCCACAAACACGGCGAAACACGTGTCCCCTGGTGCTGTCCATCGTTCCATGAGTATCTGTTTCTCTGCGTGCAGCCATAGAAGCCATCTTAATCTGTAATTTTTAATTTCAAACACGTCTAGTGTCATTTACTTGTTTCTTTAATGGCTTTTCCCCCCATTATAATTCACTGGCTTGCACTGTGGCATTGAAGAGCGCTCAGTCACCCTCCCAGGTGCACGTCGCTCGCTGACCGACCCCTAGTTTGCCTATTCTAAACGTTGCAGAGCTACCCAGGGCTGACGAGCCACAACACGGCGAAACAGTTGTCCCCTGGTGCTGTCCACCGTTCCATGAGTATCTGTTTCTCTGCGTGCAGCCATAGAAGCCATCTTAATCTGTACATTTGAATTTCAAACACGTCTAGTGTCATTTACTTGTTTCTTTAATTGCTTTTTCCGCTCATTATAATTCACTGGCTTGCACTGTGGCATTGAGGAATGCTCAGTCACCCTCCCAGGTGTATATCGCTCGCTGACCGACCCCTAGTTTGCCAATTCCGAACGATGCGCAGCTACCCAGAGCTGACGAGCCACAAACACGGCGAAACACGTGTCCTCTGGTGCTGTCCATCGTTCCATGAGTATCTGTTTCTCTACGTGCAGCCATAGAAGCCATCTTAATCTGTAAATTTGAATTTCAAACACGTCTAGTGTCATTTACGTGTTTCTTTAATTGCTTTTTCCCCTCATTATAATTCACTGGCTTGCACTGTGGCATTGAGGAATGCTCAGTCACCCTCCCAGGTGTATATCGCTCGCTGACCGACCCCTGGTTTGCCAATTCCGAACGATGCGCAGCCACCCAGAGCTGACGAACCACAAATACGGCGGAACACGTGTCCTCTGGTGCAGTCCATCGTTCCATGAATATCTGTTTCTCTGCGTGCAGCCATAGAAGCCATCTTAATCTGTAATTTTTAATTTCAAACACGTCTAGTGTCATTTACTTGTTTCTTTAATGGCTTTTTCCCCTCATTATAATTCACTGGCTTGCACTGTGGCATTGAAGAGCGCTGAGTCAATCTCCCAGGTGTATATCGGTCGCTGACCGACCCCTAGTTTGCCAATTACGAACGATGCAGAGCTACCTAGAGCTGACGAGTCACAAACACGGCGAAACACGTGTCCTCTGGTGCTGTCCATCGTTCCATGAGTATCTGTTTCTCTGCGAGCTGCCATAGAAGCCATCTTAATCTGTAAATTTAATTTTCAAACACGACTAGTGTCATTTACTTGTTTCTTTAATGGCTTTTCCCCTCATTATAATTCACTGGCTTGCACTGTGGCATTGAGGAATGCTCAGTCACCTTTCCAGGTGTATATCGCTCGCTGAACGACCCCTGGTTTGCCAATTCCGAACGATGCAGAGCTACCTAGAGCTGACGAGCCACAAATACGGCGAAACACGTGTCCTCTGGTGCAGTCCATCGTTCCATGAATATCTGTTTCTCTGCGTGCAGCCATAGAAGCCATCTTAATCTGTAATTTTTAATTTCAAACACGTCTAGTGTCATTTACTCGTTTCTTTAATGGCTTTTCCCCCATTATAATTCACTGGCTTGCACTGTGGCATTGAAGAGCGCTCAGTCACCCTCCCAGGTGTATATCGCTCGCTGACCGACCCCTGGTTTGCCAATTCCGCACGATGCGCAGCCACCCAGAGCTGACGACCCACAAATACGGCGGAACACGTGTCCTCTGGTGCAGTCCATCGTTCCATGAATATCTGTTTCTCTGCGTGCAGCCATAGAAGCCATCTTAATCTGTAATTTTTAATTTCAAACACGTCTAGTGTCATTTACTTGTTTCTTTAATGGCTTTTCCCCCATTATAATTCACTGGCTTGCACTGTGGCATTGAGGAACGCTCAGTCACCCTCCCAGGTGTATATCGCTCGCTGACCGACCCCTAGTTTGCCTATTCTGAACGTTGCAGAGCTACCCAGAGCTGACGAGCCACAAACACGGCGAAACACGTGTCCCCTGGTGCTGTCCATCGTTCCATGAGTATCTGTTTCTCTGCGTGCAGCCATAGAAGCCATCTTAATCTGTAATTTTTAATTTCAAACACGTCTAGTGTCATTTACTTGTTTCTTTAATGGCTTTTCCCCCCATTATAATTCACTGGCTTGCACTGTGGCATTGAAGAGCGCTCAGTCACCCTCCCAGGTGCACGTCGCTCGCTGACCGACCCCTAGTTTGCCTATTCTAAACGTTGCAGAGCTACCCAGGGCTGACGAGCCACAAACACGGCGAAACAGTTGTCCCCTGGTGCTGTCCACCGTTCCATGAGTATCTGTTTCTCTGCGTGCAGCCATAGAAGCCATCTTAATCTGTACATTTGAATTTCAAACACGTCTAGTGTCATTTACTTGTTTCTTTAATTGCTTTTTCCGCTCATTATAATTCACTGGCTTGCACTGTGGCATTGAGGAATGCTCAGTCACCCTCCCAGGTGTATATCGCTCGCTGACCGACCCCTAGTTTGCCAATTCCGAACGATGCGCAGCTACCCAGAGCTGACGAGCCACAAACACGGCGAAACACGTGTCCTCTGGTGCTGTCCATCGTTCCATGAGTATCTGTTTCTCTACGTGCAGCCATAGAAGCCATCTTAATCTGTAAATTTGAATTTCAAACACGTCTAGTGTCATTTACGTGTTTCTTTAATTGCTTTTTCCCCTCATTATAATTCACTGGCTTGCACTGTGGCATTGAGGAATGCTCAGTCACTCTCCCAGGTGTATATCGCTCGCTGACCGACCCCTGGTTTGCCAATTCCGAACGATGCGCAGCCACCCAGAGCTGACGAGCCACAAATACGGCGGAACACGTGTCCTCTGGTGCAGTCCATCGTTCCATGAATATCTGTTTCTCTGCGTGCAGCCATAGAAGCCATCTTAATCTGTAATTTTTAATTTCAAACACGTCTAGTGTCATTTACTTGTTTCTTTAATGGCTTTTCCCCCTCATTGTAATTCACTGGCTTGCGCTGTGGCATTGAGGAATGCTCAGTCACCCTCCCAGGTGTATATCGCTCGCTGACCGACCCCTGGTTTGCCAATTCCGAACGATGCGCAGCAACCCAGAGCTGACGAGCCACAAACACGGCGAAACACGTGTCCTCTGGTGCTGTCCATCATTCCATGAGTATCTGTTTCTCTGTGTGCAGCCATAGAAGCCATCTTAATCTGTAATTTTTAATTTCAAACACGTCTAGTGTCATTTTCTTGTTTCTTTAATGGCTTTTTCACCTCATTATAATTCATTGGCTTGCACTGTGGCATTGAGGAATGCTCAGTCACCCTCCCAGGTGTATATCGCTCGCTGACCTACCCCTGGTTTGCCAATTCCGAACGATGCGCAGCCAACCAGAGCTGACGAGAAACAAACACGGCGAAACACGTGTCCTCTGGAGCAGTCCATCATTCCATGAGTATCTGTTTCTGTGAGTGCAGCCATAGAAGCCATCTTAATCTGTAATTTTTAATTTCAAACACGTCTAGTGTCATTTACTTGTTTCTTTAATGGCTTTTTCGCCTCATTATAATTCACTGGCTTGCACTGTGGCATTAAGGAATGCTCTGTCACCCTCCTAGGTGTATATCGCTTGCTCACCGACCCCTGGTTTGCCAATTCCGAACGATGCGCAGCCACCCAGAGCTGACGAGCCACAAATACGGCGAAACACGTGTCCTCTGGTGCAGTCCATCGTCCCATGAGTATCTGTTTCTCTGCGTGCAGCCATAGAAGCCATCTTAATCTGTAAATTTGAATTTCAAACACGTCTAGTGTCATTTGTTTCTTTAATGGCTTTTTCCCCTCATTATAATTCACTGGCTTGCACTGTGGCATTGAGGAATGCTCAGTCACCCTCCCAGGTGTATATCGCTCGCTGACCTACCCCTGGTTTGCCAATTCTGAACGATGCGCAGCCACCCAGAGCTGACGAGCCACAAATACGGTGAAACACGTGTCCTCTGGTGCAGTCCATCGTTCCATGAGTATCTGTTTCTCTGCGTGCAGCCATAGAAGCCATCTTAATCTGTAATTTTTAATTTCAAACACGTCTAGTGTCATTTACTTGTTTCTTTAATGGCTTTTCCCCCTCATTGTAATTCACTGGCTTGCACTGTGGCATTGAGGAATGCTCAGTCACCCTCCCAGGTGTATATCGCTCGCTGAACGACCCCTGGTTTGCCAATTCCGAACGATGCAGAGCTACCTAGAGCTGACGAGCCACAAATACGGCGAAACACGTGTCCTCTGGTGCAGTCCATCGTTCCATGAGTATCTGTTTCTCTGCGTGCCGCCATAGAAGCCATCTTAATCTGTAATTTTTAATTTCAAACACGTCTAGTGTCATTTACTTGTTTCTTTAATGGCTTTTCCCCTCATTATAATTCACTGGCTTGCACTGTGGCATTGAGGAGTGCTCAGTCACCCTCCCAGGTGTATATCGCTCGCTGACCGACCCCTAGTTTGCCAATTCCGAACGATGCGCAGCTACCCAGAGCTGACGAGCCACAAACACGGCGAAACACGTGTCCTCTGGTGCTGTCCATCGTTCCATGAGTATCTGTTTCTCTACGTGCAGCCATAGAAGCCATCTTAATATGTAAATTTGAATTTCAAACACGTCTAGTGTCATTTACTTGTTTCTTTAATTGCTTTTTCCCCTCATTATAATTCACTGGCTTGCACTGTGGCATTGAGGAATGCTCAGTCACCCTCCCAGGTGTATATCGCTCGCTGACCGACCCCTGGTTTGCCAATTCCGAACGATGCGCAGCCACCCAGAGCTGACGAGCCACAAATACGGCGGAACACGTGTCCTCTGGTGCAGTCCATCGTTCCATGAATATCTGTTTCTCTGCGTGCAGCCATAGAAGCCATCTTAATCTGTAATTTTTAATTTCAAACACGTCTAGTGTCATTTACTTGTTTCTTTAATGGCTTTTTCCCCTCATTATAATTCACTGGCTTGCACTGTGGCATTGAAGAGCGCTGAGTCAATCTCCCAGGTGTATATCGGTCGCTGACCGACCCCTAGTTTGCCAATTACGAACGATGCAGAGCTACCTAGAGCTGACGAGTCACAAACACGGCGAAACACGTGTCCTCTGGTGCTGTCCATCGTTCCATGAGTATCTGTTTCTCTGCGAGCAGCCATAGAAGCCATCTTAATCTGTAAATTTAATTTTCAAACACGACTAGTGTCATTTACTTGTTTCTTTAATGGCTTTTCCCCCATTATAATTCACTGGCTTGCACTGTGGCATTGAGGAACGCTCAGTCACCCTCCCAGGTGTATATCGCTCGCTGACCGACCCCTAGTTTGCCTATTCTGAACGTTGCAGAGCTACCCAGAGCTGACGAGCCACAAACACGGCGAAACACGTGTCCCCTGGTGCTGTCCATCGTTCCATGAGTATCTGTTTCTCTGCGTGCAGCCATAGAAGCCATCTTAATCTGTAATTTTTAATTTCAAACACGTCTAGTGTCATTTACTTGTTTCTTTAATGGCTTTTCCCCCCATTATAATTCACTGGCTTGCACTGTGGCATTGAAGAGCGCTCAGTCACCCTCCCAGGTGCATGTCGCTCGCTGACCGACCCCTAGTTTGCCTATTCTAAACGTTGCAGAGCTACCGAGGGCTGACGAGCCACAAACACGGCGAAACAGTTGTCCCCTGGTGCTGTCCATCGTTCCATGAGTATCTGTTTCTCTGCGTCCAGCCATAGAAGCCATCTTAATCTGTACATTTGAATTTCAAACACGTCTAGTGTCATTTACTTGTTTCTTTAATGGCTTTTTCCCCTCATTATAATTCACTGGCTTGCACTGTGGCATTGAGGAATGCTCAGTCACCCTCCCAGGTGTATATCGCTCGCTGACCGACCCCTGGTTTGCCAATTCCGAACGATGCGCAGCCACCCAGAGCTGACGAGCCACAAATACGGCGGAACACGTGTCCTCTGGTGCAGTCCATCGTTCCATGAATATCTGTTTCTCTGCGTGCAGCCATAGAAGCCATCTTAATCTGTAATTTTTAATTTCAAACACGTCTAGTGTCATTTACTTGTTTCTTTAATGGCTTTTCCCCCTCATTATAATTCACTGGCTTGCACTGTGGCATTGAAGAGCGCTGAGTCAATCTCCCAGGTGTATATCGGTCGCTGACCGACCCCTAGTTTGCCAATTACGAACGATGCAGAGCTACCTAGAGCTGACGAGTCACAAACACGGCGAAACACGTGTCCTCTGGTGCTGTCCATCGTTCCATGAGTATCCGTTTCTCTGCGAGCAGCCATAGAAGCCATCTTAATCTGTAAATTTAATTTTCAAACACGACTAGTGTCATTTACTTGTTTCTTTAATGGCTTTTCCCCTCATTATAATTCACTGGCTTGCACTGTGGCATTGAGGAATGCTCAGTCACCTTTCCAGTTGTATATCGCTCGCTGAACGACCCCTGGTTTGCCAATTCCGAACGATGCAGAGCTACCTAGAGCTGACGAGCCACAAATACGGCGAAACACGTGTCCTCTGGTGCAGTCCATCGTTCCATGAATATCTGTTTCTCTGCGTGCAGCCATAGAAGCCATCTTAATCTGTAATTTTTAATTTCAAACACGTCTAGTGTCATTTACTTGTTTCTTTAATGGCTTTTCCCCCATTATAATTCACTGGCTTGCACTGTGGCATTGAAGAGCGCTCAGTCACCCTCCCAGGTGTATATCGCTCGCTGACCGACCCCTAGTTTGCCAATTCTGAACGTTGCAGAGCTACCCAGAGCTGACGAGCCACAAACACGGCGAAACACGTGTCCCCTGGGGCTGTCCATCGTTCCATGAGTATCTGTTTCTCTGCGTGCAGCCATAGAAGCCATCTTAATCTGTAAATTTGAATTTCAAACACGTCTAGTGTCATTTACTTGTTTCTTTAATGGCTTTTTCCCCTCATTATAATTCACTGGCTTGCACTGTGGCACTGAGGAATGCTCAGTCACCCTCCCAGGTGTATATCGCTCGCTGACCGACCCCTGGTTTGCCAATTCCGAACGATGCGCAGCCACCCAGAGCTGACGAGCCACAAATACGGCGAAACACGTGTCCTCTGGTGCAGTCCATCGTTCCATGAGTATCTGTTTCTCTGCGTGCAGCCATAGAAGCCATCTTAATCTGTAATTTTTAATTTCAAACACGTCTAGTGTCATTTACTTGTTTCTTTAATGGCTTTTTCCCCTCATTATAATTCACTGGCTTCCACTGTGGCATTGAAGAGCGCTGAGTCAATCTCCCAGGTGTGTATCGGTCGCTGACCGACCCCTAGTTTGCCAATTACGAACGATGCAGAGCTACCCAGGGCTGACGAGCCACAAACACGGCGAAACACTTGTCCCCTGGTGCTGTTCATCGTTCCATGAGTATCTGTTTCTCTGCGTGCAGCCATAGTAACCATCTTAATCTGTAAATTCAATTTTCAAACACGACTAGTGTCATTTACTTGTTTCTTTAATGTCTTTTTCCCCTCACTATAATTCACTGGCTTGCACTGTGGCATTGAGGAATGCTCAGTCACCCTCCCAGGCGTATATCGCTCGCTGACCGACCCCTGGTTTGCCAATTCCGAACGATGCGCAGCCACCCAGAGCTGACGAGCCACAAATACGGCGAAACACGTGTCCTCTGGTGCAGTTCATCGTTCCATGAGTATCTGTTTCTCTGCGTGCAGCCATAGAACCATCTTAATCTGTAATTTTTAATTTCAAACACGTCTAGTGTCATTTACTTGTTTCTTTATTGGCTTTTTCCCCTCATTATAATTCACTGGCTTGCACTTGGGCATTGAGGAATGCTCAGTCACCCTCCCAGGTGTATATCGCTCGCTGACCGACCCCTGGTTTGCCAATTCCGAACGATGTGCAGCTACCCAGAGCTGACGAGCCTCAAACACGGCGAAACACGTGTCCTCTGGTGCTGTCCGTCGTTCCATGAGTATCTGTTTCTCTGCGTGCAGCCATAGAAGCCATCTTAATCTGTAAATTTGAATTTCAAACACGTCTAGTGTCATTTACTTGTTTCTTTAATGGCTTTTTCCCCTCATTATAATTCACTGGCTTGCACTGTGGCATTGAGGAATGCTCAGTCACCCTCCCAGGTGTATATCGCTCGCTGACCGACCCCTGGTTTGCCAATTCCGAACGATGCGCAGCCACCCAGAGCTGACGAGCCACAAATACGGCGGAACACGTGTCCTCTGGTGCAGTCCATCGTTCCATGAATATCTGTTTCTCTGCGTGCAGCCATAGAAGCCATCTTAATCTGTAATTTTTAATTTCAAACACGTCTAGTGTCATTTACTTGTTTCTTTAATGGCTTTTCTCCCATTATAATTCACTGGCTTGCACTGTGGCATTGAAGAGCGCTCAGTCACCCTCCCAGGTGTATATCGCTCGCTGACCGACCCCTAGTTTGCCAATTCTGAACGTTGCAGAGCTACCCAGAGCTGACGAGCCACAAACACGGCGAAACACGTGTCCCCTGGGGCTGTCCATCGTTCCATGAGTATCTGTTTCTCTGCGTGCAGCCATAGAAGCCATCTTAATCTGTAAATTTGAATTTCAAACACGTCTAGTGTCATTTACTTGTTTCTTTAATGGCTTTTTCCCCTCATTATAATTCACTGGCTTGCACTGTGGCACTGAGGAATGCTCAGTCACCCTCCCAGGTGTATATCGCTCGCTGACCGACCCCTGGTTTGCCAATTCCGAACGATGCGCAGCCACCCAGAGCTGACGAGCCACAAATACGGCGAAACACGTGTCCTCTGGTGCAGTCCATCGTTCCATGAGTATCTGTTTCTCTGCGCGCAGCCATAGAAGCCATCTTAATCTGTAATTTTTAATTTCAAACACGTCTAGTGTCATTTACTTGTTTCTTTAATGGCTTTTTCCCCTCATTATAATTCACTGGCTTGCACTGTGGCATTGAAGAGCGCTGAGTCAATCTCCCAGGTGTGTATCGGTCGCTGACCGACCCCTAGTTTGCCAATTACGAACGATGCAGAGCTACCCAGGGCTGACGAGCCACAAACACGGCGAAACACTTGTCCCCTGGTGCTGTTCATCGTTCCATGAGTATCTGTTTCTCTGCGTGCAGCCATAGTAACCATCTTAATCTGTAAATTCAATTTTCAAACACGACTAGTGTCATTTACTTGTTTCTTTAATGTCTTTTTCCCCTCACTATAATTCACTGGCTTGCACTTGGGCATTGAGGAATGCTCAGTCACCCTCCCAGGTGTATATCGCTCGCTGACCGACCCCTGGTTTGCCAATTCCGAACGATGTGCAGCTACCCAGAGCTGACGAGCCACAAACACGGCGAAACACGTGTCCTCTGGTGCTGTCCGTCGTTCCATGAGTATCTGTTTCTCTGCGTGCAGCCATAGAAGCCATCTTAATCTGTAAATTTTAATTTCAAACAGGTCTACTGTCATTTACTTGTTTCTTTAATGGCTTTTTCCCCTCATTATAATTCACTGGCTTGCACTGTGGCATTGAAGAGCGCTGAGTCAATCTCCCAGGTGTGTATCGGTCGCTGACCGACCCCTAGTTTGCCAATTACGAACGATGCAGAGCTACCCAGGGCTGACGAGCCACAAACACGGCGAAACACTTGTCCCCTGGTGCTGTTCATCGTTCCATGAGTATCTGTTTCTCTGCGTGCAGCCATAGTAACCATCTTAATCTGTAAATTCAATTTTCAAACACGACTAGTGTCATTTACTTGTTTCTTTAATGTCTTTTTCCCCTCACTATAATTCACTGGCTTGCACTTGGGCATTGAGGAATGCTCAGTCACCCTCCCAGGTGTATATCGCTCGCTGACCGACCCCTGGTTTGCCAATTCCGAACGATGTGCAGCTACCCAGAGCTGACGAGCCACAAACACGGCGAAACACGTGTCCTCTGGTGCTGTCCGTCGTTCCATGAGTATCTGTTTCTCTGCGTGCAGCCATAGAAGCCATCTTAATCTGTAAATTTTAATTTCAAACAGGTCTACTGTCATTTACTTGTTTCTTTAATGGCTTTTCCCCCTCATTATAATTCACTGGCTTGCACTGTGGCATTGAAGAGCGCTCAGTCAATCTGCCAGGTGTGTATCGGTCGCTGACCGACCCCTAGTAGTGCCAATTCCGAACGATGCAGAGCTACCTAGATCTGACAAGCCACAAACACGGCAAAACACGTGTCCTCTGGTGCTGTCCATCGTTCCATGAGTATCTGTTTCTCTGCGTGCAGCCATAGAAGCCATCTTAATTTGTAATTTTTAATTTCAAACACGTCTAGTGTCGATTACTTGTTTCTTTAATGGCTTTTCCCCCCATTATAATTCACTGGCTTGCACTGTGGCATTGAAGAGCGCTCAGTCACCCTCCCAGGTGTATATCGCTCGCTGACCGACCCCTAGTTTGCCAATTCTGAACGTTGCAGAGCTACCCAGAGCTGACGAGCCACAAACACGGCGAAACACGTGTCCCCTGGGGCTGTCCATCGTTCCATGAGTATCTGTTTCTCTGCGTGCAGCCATAGAAGCCATCTTAATCTGTAAATTTGAATTTCAAACACGTCTAGTGTCATTTACTTGTTTCTTTAATGGCTTTTTCCCTTCATTATAATTCACTGGCTTGCAGTGTGGCATTGAGGAGTGCTCAGTCACCCTCCCAGGTGTATATCGCCCGCTGACCGACCCCTGGTTTGCCTATTCCGAACGATGCGCAGCCACCCAGGGCTGACGAGCCACAAACACGGCGAAACACGTGTCCTCTGGTGCTGTCCATCGTTCCATGAGTATCTGTTTCTCTGCGTGCAGCCATAGAAGCCATCTTAATCTGTAAATTCAATTTTCAAACACGACTAGTGTCATTTAGTTGTTTCTTTAATGGCTTTTTCCTATCATTATAATTCACTGGCTTGCACTGTGGCATTGAGGAGTGCTCAGTCACCCTCCCAGGTGTATATCACCCGCTGACCGACCCCTGGTTTGCCAATTCCGAACGATGCGCAGCCACCCAGAGCTGACGAGCCACAAATACGGCGAAATACGTGTCCTATGGTGCAGTCCATCGTTCCATGAGTATCTGTTTCTCTGCGTGCAGCCATAGAAGCCATCTTAATCTGTAATTTTTAATTTCAAACACGTCTAGTGTCATTTACTTGTTTCTTTAATGGCTTTTTCCCCCATTATAATTCACTGGCTTGCACTGTGGCATTGAAGAGCGCTCAGTCACCCTCCCAGGTGTATATCGCTCGCTGACCAACCCCTAGTTTGCCTATTCTGAATGTTGCAGAGCTACCCAGAGCTGACGAGCCACAAACACGGCGAAACACGTGTCCCCTGGTGCTGTCCATCGTTCCATGAGTATCTGTTTGTCTGCTTGCAGCCATAGAAGCCATCTTAATCTGTAAATTTGAATTTCAAACACGTCTAGTGTCATTTGCTTGTTTCTTTAATAGCTTTTTCCCTTCATTATAATTCACTGGCTTGCACGTGGCATTGCGGAATGCTCAGTCACCCTCCCAGGTGTATATCGCTCGCTGACCGACCCCTGGTTTGCCAATTCCGAACGATGCGCAGCCACCCAGATCTGACGAGCCACAAACACGGCGAAACACGTGTCCTCTGGTGCTGTCCATCGTTCCATGAGTATCTGTTTCTCTGCGTGCAGCCATAGAAGCCATCTTAATCTGTAATTTTTAATTTCAAACACGTCTAGTGTCGATTACTTGTTTCTTTAATGGCTTTTTCCCCTCATTATAATTCACTGGGTTGCACTGTGGCATTGAGGAATGCTCAGTCACCCTCCCAGGTGTATATCGCTCGCTGACCGACCCCTGGTTTGCCAATTCCGAACGATGCAGAGCTACCTAGAGCTGACGAGCCACAAACACGGCGAAACACGTGTCCTCTGGTGCTGTCCATCGTTCCATGAGTATCTGTTTCTCTGCGTGCAGCCATAGAAGCCATCTTAATCTGTAATTTTTAATTTCAAACACGTCTAGTGTCATTTACTTGTTTCTTTAATGGCTTTTTCCCCCATTATAATTCACTGGCTTGCACTGTGGCATTGAAGAGCGCTCAGTCACCCTCCCAGGTGTATATCGCTCGCTGACCAACCCCTAGTTTGCCTATTCTGAATGTTGCAGAGCTACCCAGAGCTGACGAGCCACAAACACGGCGAAACACGTGTCCCCTGGTGCTGTCCATCGTTCCATGAGTATCTGTTTGTCTGCTTGCAGCCATAGAAGCCATCTTAATCTGTAAATTTGAATTTCAAACACGTCTAGTGTCATTTGCTTGTTTCTTTAATAGCTTTTTCCCTTCATTATAATTCACTGGCTTGCACGTGGCATTGCGGAATGCTCAGTCACCCTCCCAGGTGTATATCGCTCGCTGACCGACCCCTGGTTTGCCAATTCCGAACGATGCGCAGCCACCCAGATCTGACGAGCCACAAACACGGCGAAACACGTGTCCTCTGGTGCTGTCCATCGTTCCATGAGTATCTGTTTCTCTGCGTGCAGCCATAGAAGCCATCTTAATCTGTAATTTTTAATTTCAAACACGTCTAGTGTCGATTACTTGTTTCTTTAATGGCTTTTTCCCCTCATTATAATTCACTGGGTTGCACTGTGGCATTGAGGAATGCTCAGTCACCCTCCCAGGTGTATATCGCTCGCTGACCGACCCCTGGTTTGCCAATTCCGAACGATGCAGAGCTACCTAGAGCTGACGAGCCACAAACACGGCGAAACACGTGTCCTCTGGTGCTGTCCATCGTTCCATGAGTATCTGTTTCTCTGCGTGCAGCCATAGAAGCCATCTTAATCTGTAAATTCAATTTTCAAATACGACTAGTGTCATTTAGTTGTTTCTTTAATGGCTTTTTCCTATCATTATAATTCACTGGCTTGCACTGTGGCATTGAGGAGTGCTCAGTCACCCTCCCAGGTGTATATCACCCGCTGACCGACCCCTGGTTTGCCAATTCCGAACGATGCGCAGCCACCCAGAGCTGACGAGCCACAAATACGGCGAAACACGTGTCCTATGGTGCAGTCCATCGTTCCATGAGTATCTGTTTCTCTGCGTGCAGCCATAGAAGCCATCTTAATCTGTAATTTTTAATTTCAAACACGTCTAGTGTCATTTACTTGTTTCTTTAATGGCTTTTCCCCCCATTATAATTCACTGGCTTGCACTGTGGCGTTGAAGAGCGCTCAGTCACCCTCCCAGGTGTATATCGCTCGCTGACCAACCCCTAGTTTGCCTATTCTGAATGTTGCAGAGCTACCCAGAGCTGACGAGCCACAAACACGGCGAAACACGTGTCCCCTGGTGCTGTCCATCGTTCCATGAGTATCTGTTTCTCTGCGTGCAGCCATAGAAGCCATCTTAATCTGTAAATTTTAATTTCAAACTCGTCTAGTGTCATTTACTTGTTTCTTTAATGGCTTTTCCCCCTCATTATAATTCACTGGCTTGCACTGTGGCATTGAGGAATGCTCAGTCACCCTCCCAGGTGTATATCGCTCGCTGACCGACCCCTGGTTTGCCAATTCCGAACGATGCAGAGCTACCTAGAGCTGACGAGCCACAAACACGGCGAAACACGTGTCCTCTGGTGCTGTCCATCGTTCCATGAGTATCTGTTTCTCTGCGTGCAGCCATAGAAGCCATCTTAATCTGTAAATTTTAATTTCAAACACGTCTACTGTCATTTACTTGTTTCTTTAATGGCTTTCCCCCTCATTATAATTCACTGGCTTGCACTGTGGCATTGAAGAGCGCTCAGTCAATCTCCCAGGTGTATATCGGTCGCTGACCGACCCCTAGTTTGCCAATTACGAACGATGCAGAGCTACCTAGAGCTGACGAGCCACAAACACGGCGAAACACGTGTCCTCTGGTGCTGTCCATCGTTCCATGAGTATCTGTTTCTCTGCGTGCAGCCATAGAAGCCATCTTAATCTGTAATTTTTAATTTCAAACACGACTAGTGTCATTTAGTTGTTTCTTTAATGGCTTTTTCCTATCATTATAATTCACTGGCTTGCACTGTGGCATTGAGGAGTGCTCAGTCACCCTCCCAGGTGTATATCACCCGCTGACCGACCCCTGGTTTGCCAATTCCGAACGATGCGCAGCCACCCAGAGCTGACGAGCCACAAATACGGCGAAACACGTGTCCTATGGTGCAGTCCATCGTTCCATGAGTATCTGTTCCTCTGCGTGCAGCCATAGAAGCCATCTTAATCTGTAATTTTTAATTTCAAACACGTCTAGTGTCATTTACTTGTTTCTTTAATGGCTTTTTCCCCCATTATAATTCACTGGCTTGCACTGTGGCATTGAAGAGCGCTCAGTCACCCTCCCAGGTGTATATCGCTCGCTGACCAACCCCTAGTTTGCCTATTCTGAATGTTGCAGAGCTACCCAGAGCTGACGAGCCACAAACACGGCGAAACACGTGTCCCCTGGTGCTGTCCATCGTTCCATGAGTATCTGTTTGTCTGCTTGCAGCCATAGAAGCCATCTTAATCTGTAAATTTGAATTTCAAACACGTCTAGTGTCATTTGCTTGTTTCTTTAATAGCTTTTTCCCTTCATTATAATTCACTGGCTTGCACGTGGCATTGAGGAATGCTCAGTCACCCTCCCAGGTGTATATCGCTCGCTGACCGACCCCTGGTTTGCAATTCCGAACGATGCGCAGCCACCCAGATCTGACGAGCCACAAACACGGCGAAACACGTGTCCTCTTGTGCTGTCCATCGTTCCATGAGTATCTGTTTCTCTGCGTGCAGCCATAGAAGCCATCTTAATCTGTAATTTTTAATTTCAAACACGTCTAGTGTCGATTACTTGTTTCTTTAATGGCTTTTTCCCCTCATTATAATTCACTGGGTTGCACTGTGGCATTGAGGAATGCTCAGTCACCCTCCCAGTTGTATATCGCTCGCTGACCGACCCCTGGTTTGCCAATTCCGAACGATGCAGAGCTACCTAGAGCTGACGAGCCACAAACACGGCGAAACACGTGTCCTCTGGTGCTGTCCATCGTTCCATGAGTATCTGTTTCTCTGCGTGCAGCCATAGAAGCCATCTTAATCTGTAAATTCAATTTTCAAACACGACTAGTGTCATTTAGTTGTTTCTTTAATGGCTTTTTCCTATCATTATAATTCACTGGCTTGCACTGTGGCATTGAGGAGTGCTCAGTCACCCTCCCAGGTGTATATCACCCGCTGACCGACCCCTGGTTTGCCAATTCCGAACGATGCGCAGCCACCCAGAGCTGACGAGCCACAAATACGGCGAAACACGTGTCCTATGGTGGAGTCCATCGTTCCATGAGTATCTGTTTCTCTGCGTGCAGCCATAGAAGCCATCTTAATCTGTAATTTTTAATTTCAAACACGTCTAGTGTCATTTACTTGTTTCTTTAATGGCTTTTTCCCCCATTATAATTCACTGGCTTGCACTGTGGCATTGAAGAGCGCTCAGTCACCCTCCCAGGTGTATATCGCTCGCTGACCAACCCCTAGTTTGCCTATTCTGAATGTTGCAGAGCTACCCAGAGCTGACGAGCCACAAACACGGCGAAACACGTGTCCCCTGGTGCTGTCCATCGTTCCATGAGTATCTGTTTGTCTGCTTGCAGCCATAGAAGCCATCTTAATCTGTAAATTTGAATTTCAAACACGTCTAGTGTCATTTGCTTGTTTCTTTAATAGCTTTTTCCCTTCATTATAATTCACTGGCTTGCACGTGGCATTGAGGAATGCTCAGTCACCCTCCCAGGTGTATATCGCTCGCTGACCGACCCCTGGTTTGCCAATTCCGAACGATGCGCAGCCACCCAGATCTGACGAGCCACAAATACGGCGAAACAGGTGTCCTCTGGTGCAGTCCATCGTTCCATGAGTATCTGTTTCTCTGCGTGCAGCCATAGAAGCCATCTTAATCTCTAAATTTTAATTTCAAACTCGTCTAGTGTCATTTACTTGTTTCTTTAATGGCTTTTCCCCCTCATTATAATTCACTGGCTTGCACTGTGGCATTGAGGAATGCTCAGTCACCCTCCCAGGTGTATATCGCTCGCTGACCGACCCCTGGTTTGCCAATTCCGAACGATGCAGAGCTACCTAGAGCTGACGAGCCACAAACACGGCGAAACACGTGTCCTCTGGTGCTGTCCATCGTTCCATGAGTATCTGTTTCTCTGCGTGCAGCCATAGAAGCCATCTTAATCTGTAAATTTTAATTTCAAACACGTCTACTGTCATTTACTTGTTTCTTTAATGGCTTTCCCCCTCATTATAATTCACTGGCTTGCACTGTGGCATTGAAGAGCGCTGAGTGAATCTCCCAGGTGTATATCGGTCGCTGACCGACCCCTAGTTTGCCAATTACGAACGATGCAGAGCTACCTAGAGCTGACGAGCCACAAACACGGCGAAACACGTGTCCTCTGGTGCTGTCCATCGTTCCATGAGTATCTGTTTCTCTGCGTGCAGCCATAGAAGCCATCTTAATCTGTAATTTTTAATTTCAAACACGTCTAGTGTCGATTACTTGTTTCTTTAATGGCTTTTTCCCCTCATTATAATTTACTGGCTTGCACTGTGGCATTGAGGAATGCTCAGTCACCCTCCCAGGTGTATATCGCTCGCTGACCGACCCCTGGTTTGCCAATTCCGAACGATGCAGAGCTACCTAGAGCTGACGAGCCACAAACACGGCGAAACACGTGTCCTCTGGTGCTGTCCATCGTTCCATGAGTATCTGTTTCTCTGCGTGCAGCCATAGAAGCCATCTTAATCTGTAAATTCAATTTTCAAACACGACTAGTGTCATTTAGTTGTTTCTTTAATGGCTTTTTCCTATCATTATAATTCACTGGCTTGCACTGTGGCATTGAGGAGTGCTCAGTCACCCTCCCAGGTGTATATCACCCGCTGACCGACCCCTGGTTTGCCAATTCCGAACGATGCGCAGCCACCCAGAGCTGACGAGCCACAAATACGCCGAAACACGTGTCCTATGGTGCAGTCCACCGTTCCATGAGTATGTGTTTGTCTGCGTGCAGCCATAGAAGCCATCTTAATCTGTAAATTTTAATTTCAAACACGTCTACTGTCATTTACTTGTTTCTTTAATGGCTTTCCCCCTCATTATAATTCACTGGCTTGCACTGTGGCATTGAAGAGCGCTGAGTGAATCTCCCAGGTGTATATCGCTCGCTGACCAACCCCTAGTTTGCCTATTCTGAATGTTGCAGAGCTACCCTTAGCTGACGAGCCACAAACACGGCGAAACACGTGTCCCCTGGTGCTGTCCATCGTTCCATGAGTATCTGTTTGTCTGCTTGCAGCCACAGAAGCCATCTTAATCTGTAAATTTAAATTTCAAACACGTCTAGTGTCATTTGCTTGTTTCTTTAATAGCTTTTTCCCTTCATTATAATTCACTGGCTTGCACGTGGCATTGAGGAATGCTCAGTCACCCTCCCAGGTGTATATCGCTCGCTGACCGACCCCTGGTTTGCCAATTCCGAACGATGCGCAGCCACCCAGAGCTGACGAGCCACAAATACGGCGAAACAGGTGTCCTCTGGTGCAGTCCATCGTTCCATGAGTATCTGTTTCTCTGCGTGCAGCCATAGAAGCCATCTTAATCTGTAAATTTTAATTTCAAACACGTCTAGTCTCATTTACTTGTTTCTTTAATGGCTTTTCCCCCTCATTATAATTCACTGGCTTGCACTGTGGCATTGAGGAATGCTCAGTCACCCTCCCAGGTGTATATCGCTCGCTGACCGACCCCTGGTTTGCCAATTCCGAACGATGCAGAGCTACCTAGAGCTGACGAGCCACAAACACGGCGAAACACGTGTCCTCTAGTGCTGTCCATCGTTCCATGAGTATCTGTTTCTCTGCGTGCAGCCATAGAAGCCATCTTAATCTGTAAATTCAATTTTCAAACACGACTAGTGTCATTTACTTGTTTCTTTAATGGCTTTTCCCCTCATTATAATTCACTGGCTTGCACTGTGGCATTGAGGAGTGCTCAGTCACCCTCCCAGGTGTATATCGCCCGCTGACCGACCCCTGGTTTGCCAATTCCGAACGATGCGCAGCCACCCAGGGCTGACCAGCCACAAATACGGCGAAACACGTGTCCTCTGGTGCTGTCCATCGTTCCATGAGCATCTGTTTCTCTACGTGCAGCCATAGAAGCCATCTTAATCTGTAAATTTCAATTTCAAACACGTCTATTGTCATTTACTTGATTTCTTTCACAAACTGGAGACGTTTTCGTGAGGGCATCAGAACATCTGTGCACACCGGTATGTCCCCAGAGGCTCTCCCTCAAGCAATTACCCGCGGTATTCAGGACGCGGTGGTCATGTCTAAAAGGGTAACAGGCCATATCGGCCATTCCCCCGCTATTAATCACCTTAGAGCATTACGTCGCCGAGCAGAAAGAACGGCTCGTCGGACAGGGCAACTTACGGACATTGTGGAATACCGCCGGATGAAAGCTAAAGTAACACGAGAACTTAAAAACGAGGATAGGAAGCGTTGGCGTAACTTTTGCCACCACCTTTCACCGTTCGATCCGGCCACGAAGATCTGGCGGACAATCCGTTCTCTGAAGGAGGCGCCCCCTCAAAAGAATCCTCTCGCGGCCTTGGCTCTCGTTCAGCGTGTAGACGAGAACACGCTTGCGACGGACTTCTGTGTGGTACTAACGACTCCGGCGGCTGCCTCGACCACGCCCCTACACCGCAGTTTTGTCCACAGTTTGACGGCTGAACTTCACCACGACTGACCCCGTCCCCCGGAAGTTACGGACCGCGACTTCACACTAATCGAGCTAAAGGCAGCGTTGAAGCTTGTGAACGCCAGCTCGTCCCCTGGGCCCGATAAAATCACCTATGCCGCCCTACGAAACCTTGACGGGCGGTCACTCCAAGCTCTCCTTCATGTCTATAACACGTCCTGGCAACAAGGATCTTTACCACATACATGGAAGCAGGCCTTGGTTGTTCCCATCCTGAAACCAGGCAAGCCCCCAAATGCCCTATCCTCCTTTCGCCCGGTGAGCCTGACAAGCTGTATGGGGAAACTGATGGAGAGAATGGTTCTGCATCGCCTCGACTGGTGGCTCGAAAAACGACGTGCGTTCCCTCACGAAATGGCTGGATTTCGTCGCCATCGAAGCTCCATGGATCCAGTTCTCGACCTAGTCTCTACAGTTCAACATACTCGAGCCCATCGACGGATCGTCCGATCGGTCTTCCTTGACATCAAGCGCACCTATGATACCGTCTCGCACATTTGTGTGCTACATGCCTTGCGCTCGTTTGGAGTATCCGGTCGGCTCTTCATCTGGCACCAAGACTTCCTTACGGACCGAACTGTCGCTGTCCGTACGTCCCAAGGCCAAAGCCCTCAGCATCCTGTTCCCCAAGGAGTCCCCCAAGGAAGCATTCTCAGCCCGACACTGTTTAGCGTGGTGATGGCCGGCCTACAATCAGTAATTCCTCGCAAAGTGTCGTTCTCCGTGTATGCAGATGACGTCGCCCTTTGGACAGTAGGAAAATCACGCCCGGCTCTCCAGCGCCGCCTGCAGCTCGCTTTAAACAATATCCATACGTACCTGACGCACCTCGGGATGGACCTTTCACCCGAAAAGTGTGTCGAGCTCCCTTTCACGCGTAAAGCTATGGCCAATTTCCCACTTTGGCTTGGCTCAAAGAAGCTAGAACCAGTACGCTTTCACCGCTTCCTTGGCGTGGTAATCGACTCGGACTTGCGCTGGGCTCGGCACATTAAACACCTTGAAACTAAAGTGCAGCGATGGCTCCCCGCAATCCAACATCTTTCTGGCCCAGGATGGGGCTGTGATCAGCGTTCCCTGCTCGCGGTTCACGCGGCATTGGTGAGGGCAACTGTGCTTTACAGCCTTCCTATTCTGCACAGGATATCAACAACTTCATTAAATACGCTTCGGTCCCTGTTTGCTCGAAGCCTTCGTCGATGCCTCGGAGTTCCAAGAATGGCTGAAACACGACAAGTACTGGCTGAAGCTGGTGAGCTCCCGCTTGAAGTTCTCCGTGAACGGGAAACGGCTCGGCACTACCTCCGTTTGCGTGCTCACATTCCCCGCCACCCGCTACTCAGGAAACTTCGATACCGCTCTGGAAGCGACTTCTATCGAGTAGCGCAGAGGACACGCCAGACTCTCACTGGCTTCATAACTAAGGACACTATACCGCCGGAAGCCCCCTGGTCTCTCCCGGTACCGCCCACGTTTGTACGCCTCCCAAACCTTCTGCAAAGAAGAGATCAGGTCCCCCCTCAAGTCCTCCGAGCCCATTTTCATGCTCTGGTAGACGAGAAGTTTTCTACGTTTACGGCAGCATATACTGATGGCGCATCCCGAAACAACAAGTCCGCCTCAGCCTTCGTCATTCCATCCGAAGGCGTCGTGCACGGAAGACGCCTTTCACATCCAACCTCCTCCACAGCTGCCGAACTCTATGCCATCCTTTTCTTTCTACAACACATCGCTGATTTTCCACCCCGGGAATGGGCAGTCTTTACAGACTCCAAATCTGCACTTCAAGCAATTGAAACTTCCGGCATACGAGGCCCATCCGCACCCCTAGTCACCGACGTGTTAATGGCTTACCACACTACCTACGCCGCAGGCCACAGGCTAGTTCTCCAGTGGGTTCCAGCCCATTGTGGTGTCGTGGGGAACGAGCAGGCCGACAGCGCCGCCGAAGCAGTACTCTCGTCTCGGAACCGGACCCGTATTGTTCTGCTCAGAGGAGACCGCCGTTCAATTCTGCGACGTCTAGTGACACCCCTGGCTTCCCGCCAACGGACAACCGACATTCTTCCCCCCTCTATGTTGAACAGAGTTGATCCCATGCTCGCTTTCCGCATGCCACGAAACACATCTCGTCAGGATGCTGCATTAATCCACCGCATGCGCCTCGATGTGGCCTTTACAGCTCAGTGGCGTTACCGCTTGAGACAAATTGATTCTCCCACCTGTTGCCACTGTGGTGCTCTTGAGGATCTGGAGCACATTCTTCTTCATTGCCCTCACTACGAACATTCCCGAATCACACTCTCCGAGTCTCTTCGTCAGCTGGACTCTCGCCCTTTCTCCCTACCGAAATTGCTTGGTCCCTGGCCCAATCCAGCCCAGCAACGCTCTGCGCTCAAAGCTCTTCTGACATTTCTGGACACCATCGGACTTCGATCGTTATTGTAAAGGGGCTCGTTATTTTATTCCCCCCATTCCACCAAGCACTGGGGTAGAGTATCGCCTGTTGCGATGAAACTCCCCACTCTCCAAGGCCGGAAATAAAGTTGTTGTTGTTACTTGTTTCTTTAATGGCTTTCCCCCTCATTATAATTCACTGGCTTGCACTGTGGCATTGAAGAGCGCTCAGTCACCCTCCCAGGTGTATATCGCTCGCTGACCGACCCCTAGTTTGCCAATTCCGAACGATGCAGAGCTACCTAGAGCTGACGAGCCACAAACACGGCGAAACACGTGCCCTCTGGTGCTGTCCATCGTTCCATGAGTATCTGTTTCTCTGTGTGCAGCCATAGAAGCCATCTTAATCAGTAATTTTTAATTTCAAACACGTCTAGTGTCATTTACTTGTTTCTTTAATGGCTTTTTCCCCTCATTATAATTCACTGGCTTGCACTGTGGCATTGAGGAATGCTAAGTCATCCTCCCAGGTGTATATCGCTCGCTGACCGACCCCTGGTTTGCCAATTCCGAACGATGCACAGCCACCCAGAGCTGACGAGCCACAAATACGGCGAAACACGCGTCCTCTGGTGCAGTCCATCGTTCCATGAGTATCTGTTTCTCTGCGTGCAGCCATAGAAGCTATCTTAATCTGTAATTTTTAATTTCAAACACGTCTAGTGTCATTTACTTGTTTCTTTAATGGCTTTTCCCCCTCATTATAATTCACTGGCTTGCACTGTGGCATTGAGGAATGCTCAGTCACCCTCCCAGGTGTATATCGCTCGCTGACCGACCCCTGGTTTGCCAATTCCGAACGATGCGCAGCCACCCAGAGCTGACGAGCCACAAACACGGCGAAACACGTGTCCTCTGGTGCAGTCCATCGTTCCATGAGTATCTGTTTCTCCGCGTGCAGCCATAGAAGCCATCTTAATCTGTAATTTTTAATTTCAAACACGTCTAGTGTCATTTACTTGTTTCTTTAATGGCTTTTTCCCCTCATTATATATTCACTGGCTTGCACTGTGGCATTGAGGAGCGCTCAGTCACCCTCCCAGGTGTATATCGCTCGCTGACCGACCCCTGGTTTGCCAATTCCGAACGATGCGTAGCCACCCAGAGCTGGCGAGCCACAAACACGGCGAAACACGTGTCCTCTGGAGCAGTCTATCGTTCCATGAGTATCTGTTTCTCTGCGTGCAGCCATAGAAGCCATCTTAATCTGTAATTTTTAATTTCAAGCACGTCTAGTGTCATTTACTTGTTTCTTTAATGGCTTTTTCCCCTCATTATAATTCACTGGCTTGCACTGTGGCATTGAGGAATGCTCAGTCACCCTCCCAAGTGTATATCGCTCGCTGACCGACCTCTGGTTTGCCAATTCCGAACGATGTGCAGCCACCCAGAGCTGACGAGCCACAAACACGGCGAAACACGTGTCCTCTGGTGCTGTCGCATCGTTCCATGAGTGTCTGTTTCTCTGCGTGCAGCCATAGAAGCCACCTTAATCTGTAATTTTTAATTTCAAACACGTCTAGTGTCATTTACTTGTTTCTTTAATGGCTTTTCCCTCATTATAATTCACTGGCTTGCACTGTGGCATTGAGGAGTCCTCGATCACCTTCCCAGGTGTATATCGCTCGCTGAGGGACCCCTGGTTTGCCAATTCCGAACAATGCGCAGCTACCCAGAGCTGACGAGCCGCAAACACGGCGAAACACGTGTTCTCTGGTGCTGTCGCATCGTTCCATGAGTGTTTGTTTCCCTGCGTGCAGCCACAGAAGCCATCTTAATCTGTAATTTTTAATTTCAAACACGTCTAGTGTCATTTACTTGTTTATTTAATGGATTTTTCCCTCATTAAATATATATATATATATATATATATATATATATATATATATATGTGCCCAAGAATGCCGAAACAGCTGTCAAGTACTGGCATGGCGACGTTTGAGAAACAAACATATGCTATACGTGCAGCCAAAGCCATCCTGCATCCATTTTTCCCTTCTATACTTCATTGCCTTTGCACTGGGCTTTCAGTGGTGAGTTGGCTCACCCTGACGGGACGAATCACGTGTTACGAGACTTTCTGATGCCATTCGCTCAAACGTTGCATGCCTGTGTACTGCTGATGAGGCCCAAGAAGGCCGAAACAGCTGTCGAGTACTGGCATGGCGACGTTTGGCTTAGAAACATGTGCTATACGTGCAGCCAAAGGGCTCTGGCTATTTTTCCCTTGTATATATACATACATACATATACAGGGAAGGGAAAAGGGGACACTAAAAGGGAAGAGAAAATACTGTACAACTTCACATGTTACTCAGTGAACGCAGGACGAGAGCTTTGAAAACGATTATTTTTATTTATTTTTAACTGTTAGTCCCAAGTGAGACTGTTGCAGGCGGTTCAACACTACCATAACCACCAATCATAAATGTATGTATGTTTGTATGGGAGTTAAAGATATCGAGTGAGGGGTGAATTGCGTTTGTCATTTGTTGAGTTCGTGCGATCGGATTTGCAGCCATATGGTAGGATCGGTACAACATATTCGTGTGTCTGGTTGCATTCACAGGTACGAGGATATGAAGCTTATATCCGAGCATAATATAATAAAACCGGCGTCGCGTTGAGAGTGATTCGAGGTTAAGAAGTGACGTTATCTGTACATAGACATACATTCTAATGTCAGGGCTCTTTCTCAAAAATACGCTATGTACAATGTGTAGAAATTTTTAGTAATAATTTAAATAATGATGATAATAATAATATCTTTACTAACGTGCTCAAGAACAGCCAAAGCTTTGGTATCGGCGCACGTAGACAATGCAGTACTTACATATACATACACACACATATGTATATATACGAGTACATACATGTACAGATTACACAAAACATATATATATATATATATGTGTTTATATTTATATATATCTTTATGTATTATGTTTATATATATGTATATATATGTTTCGGCCTTATTGGGCCTTCATCAGCAATGCGTAGGTGGGCGACGTTTGAGCGAGTGGCGTCGGAAGCTCACGTGGAACGTGATGTCCTCCCGTCAGGGTGAGTGACTCACCTCTGAAAGCCCAGTGCGAAGCCAGTAAAGTATTAAATGAAGAAAAATAGCATAAGCTCTTTGGCTGCACGTTTAACATATGTTTATAAGTCCCAAACGTCGCCGCACCAGCATTGGACAGCTGTTTCGGCCTTATTGGGCCTTCATCAGCAATGCGTAGGTGGGCGACGTTTGAGCGAGTGGCGTCGGAAGGTCACGTGGAACGTGATGTCCTCCAGTCAGGGTGAGTGACTCACCTCTGAAAGCCCAGTGCGAAGCCAGTAAAGTATTAAATGAAGAAAAATAGCATAAGCTCTTTGGCTGCACGTTGAACATATGTTTATAAGTCCCAAACGTCGCCACACCAGCAATGGACAGCTGTTTCGGCATTATTGGGCCTTCATCAGCAATGCGCAGGTGGGCGACGTTTGAGCGAGTGGCGTCGGAAGGTCACGTGGAACGTGATGTCCTCCCGTCAGGGTGAGTGACTCACCTCTGAAAGCCCAGTGCGAATCCAGTAAAGTATTAAATGAAGAAAAATAGCATAAGCTCTTTGGCTGCACGTTGAACATATGTTTATAAGTTCCAAACGTCGCCACACCAGCATTGGACAGCTGTTTCGGCCTTATTGGGCCTTCATCAGCAATGCGTAGGTGGGCGACGTTTGAGCGAGTGGCGTCAGAAGGTCACGTGGAACGTGATGTCCTCCAGTCAGGGTGAATGACTCACCTCTGAAAGCCCAGTGCGAAGCCAGTAAAGTATTAAATGAAGAAAAATAGCATAAGCTCTTTGGCTGCACGTTGAACATATGTTTATAAGTCCCAAACGTCGCCACACCAGCATTGGACAGCTGTTTCGGCCTTATTGGGCCTTCATCAGCAATGCGTAGAGGTGGGCGACGTTTGAGCGAGTGGCGTCGGAGGTCACGTGGAACGTGATGTCCTCCCGTCAGGGTGAGTGACTCACCTCTGAAAGCCCAGTGCGAATCCAGTAAAGTATTAAATGAAGAAAAATAGCATAAGCTCTTTGGCTGCACGTTGAACATATGTTTATAAGTTCCAAACGTCGCCACACCAGCATTGGACAGCTGTTTCGGCCTTATTGGGCCTTCATCAGCAATGCGTAGGTGGGCGACGTTTGAGCGAGTGGCGTCGGAAGGTCACGTGGAACGTGATGTCCTCCAGTCAGGGTGAGTGACTCACCTCTGAAAGCCCAGTGCGAAGCCAGTAAAGTATTAAATGAAGAAAAATAGCATAAGCTCTTTGGCTGCACGTTGAACATATGTTTATAAGTCCCAAACGTCGCCACACCAGCAATGGACAGCTGTTTCGGCATTATTGGGCCTTCATCAGCAATGCGCAGGTGGGCGACGTTTGAGCGAGTGGCGTCGGAAGGTCACGTGGAACGTGATGTCCTCCCGTCAGGGTGAGTGACTCACCTCTGAAAGCCCAGTGCGAATCCAGTAAAGTATTAAATGAAGAAAAATAGCATAAGCTCTTTGGCTGCACGTTGAACATATGTTTATAAGTTCCAAACGTCGCCACACCAGCATTGGACAGCTGTTTCGGCCTTATTGGGCCTTCATCAGCAATGCGTAGGTGGGCGACGTTTGAGCGAGTGGCGTCAGAAGGTCACGTGGAACGTGATGTCCTCCAGTCAGGGTGAATGACTCACCTCTGAAAGCCCAGTGCGAAGCCAGTAAAGTATTAAATGAAGAAAAATAGCATAAGCTCTTTGGCTGCACGTTGAACATATGTTTATAAGTCCCAAACGTCGCCACACCAGCATTGGACAGCTGTTTCGGCCTTATTGGGCCTTCATCAGCAATGCGTAGAGGTGGGCGACGTTTGAGCGAGTGGCGTCGGAGGTCACGTGGAACGTGATGTCCTCCCTTCAGGGTGAGTGACTCACCTCTGAAAGCCCAGTGCGAAGCCAGTAAAGTATTAAATGAAGAAAAATAGCATAAGCTCTTTGGATGCACGTTGAACATATGTTTATAAGTCCCATACGTCAACATAAACATATGTTAACGTGCAGCCAAAGAGCTTATGCTATTTTTCTTCATTTAATACTTTACTGGCTTCGCACTGGGCTTTCAGAAATGAAACCAGTGAGAGTCTGGCGTGTCCTCTGCGCTACTCGATAGAAGTCGCTTTCAGGGCGGTGTCGAATTTTCCTGAGTAGCGGGTGGCGGGGAATGTGAGCACGCAAACGGAGGTACTGCCGAGCCGTTTCCCGTTCACGGAGAACTTCAATCGGGAGCTCACCAGCTTCAGCCAGTACTTGCCGTGTTTCAGCCATTCTTGGAACTCCGAGGCATCGACGAAGGCTTCGAGCAAACAGGGACCGAAGTGTATTTAATCAAGTTGTTGATATCCTGTGCAGGATAGGAAGGCTGTAAAGCACAGTTGCCCTCACCAATGCCGCGTGAACCGCGAGCAGGGAACGCTGATCACAGCCCCATACTGAGCCAGAAAGATGTTGAATTGCGGGGAGCCATCGCTGCACTTTAGTTTCAAGGTGTTTAATGTGCCGAGCCCAGCGCAAGTTCGAGTCGATTACCACTCCAAGGAAGCGGTGAAAGCGTACCGGTTCAAGCTTCTTTAAACCAAGCCAAAGAGGGAAATTGGCCATAGCTTTACGCGTGAAAGGGAGCTCGACACACTTTTCGGGTGAAAGGTCCATCCCGAGGTGCGTGAGGTACGTATGGATATTGTTTAAAGCGAGCTGCAGGCGGCGCTGGAGAGCCGGGCGTGATTGTCCTACTGTCCAAAGGGCGACGTCGTCTGCATACACGGAGAACGACACTTTGCGAGGAATTACTGATTGTAGGCCGGCCATCACGACGTTAAAGAGTGTCGGGCTGAGAATGCTTCCTTGGGGGACTTCTTGAGGAACAGGATGCTGAGGGCTTTGGCCTTGGGACGTACGGACAGCGACAGTTCGGTCCGTAAGGAAGTCTTGGAGCCAGATGAAGAGCCGACCGGATACTCCAAACGAGCGCAAGGCGTGCAGCACACAAATGTGCGAGACGGTATCATATGCGCGCTTAATGTCGAGGAAGACCGATCGGACGATCCGTCGATGGGCTCGAGCATGTGGAACTGTAGAGACTAGGTCGAGAACTGGATCCATGGAGCTTCGGTGGCGGCGAAATCCAGCCATTTCGTGAGGGAACGCACGTTGTTTTTCAAGCCACCAGTCGAGGCGATGCAAAACCATTCTCTCCATCAGTTTCCCCATACAGCTTGTCAGGCTCACCGGGCGAAAGGAGGATAGGGCATTTGGGGGCTTGCCTGGTTTCAGGATGGGACAACCAATGCCTCCTTCCATGTATGTGGTAAAGATCCTTGTTGCCAAGACGTATTATAGACATGAAGGAGAGCTTGGAGTGACCGCCCGTCAAGGTTTCGTAGGGCGGCATAGGTGATTTTATCGGGCCCAGGGGACGAGGCGGCGTTCACAAGCTTCAACGCTGCCTTTAGCTCGATTAGTGTGAAGTCGCGGTCCATAACTTCCGGGGGACGGGGCCAGTCGTGGTGAAGTTCAGCCGTCAAACTGTGGACAAAACTGCGGTGTAGGGGCGTGGTCGAGGCAGCCGCCGGAGCCGTTAGTACCACACAGAAGTCCGTCGCAAGCGTGTTTTCGTCTACACGCTGAACGATAGCCAAGGCCGCGAGAGGATTCTTTTGAGGGGGCGCCTCCTTCAAAGATCGGATTGTCCGCCAGATATTCGTGGCCGGATCAAACGGTGAAAGGTGGTGGCAAAACTTACGCCAACGCTTCCTGTCCTCGTTTTTAAGTTCTCGTGTTACTTTAGCTTTCACCCGGCGGTATTCCACAATGTCCGTAAGTTGCCCTGTCCGACGAGCCGTTCTGTCTGCTCGGCGGCGTAATGCTCTAAGGTGATTAATTGCTTGGGAATGGCCGACATGGCCTGTTACCCTTTTAGACATGACCACCGCGACCTGAATACCGCGAGTAATTGCTTGAGAGAGAGCCTCTGGGGACATACCGGTGTGCACAGATGTTCTGAGGCCCGCACGAAAACGTCTCCAGTTTGTGAAAGAAATCAGTCCAGCAGTGGCTGAGAGGGGCAGTCTGTCGTGCAAAATATATAGAGGGAAATGATCGCTACCTCTAGTGTCGACGTCCGTAGCGCACGACGAGTGGTGAATTATGTCGGTTGAGCACCACGAGAGGTCCAATACATCAAGTGACGTTGGGGATCGCATGTAAGTGGGCTCGCGGTTGTTCAGCAGGCACATGTTATTATTCTCCATTGCCTCCAACAACCTCCTTCCCCTACTGTCCGTCCTTCGGCTTCCCCAGGCCGAGTGATGTGCATTGAAGTCCCCTAGCACAAGCGCCGGGGCTTCCAGAGAACCAAGTAAGCGTTCGAGGTCACTCCACGGGACCTGTACCGCGGGACGGATATAGATACTGACGACCGTTAACAGCATGGGACCAAGGCGGATCCTGCAGGTGACGTAATCATAAGAGCGATGACAAACTGAGCCGATGGGCGCAGCAACGAGGTCATTGCGAACGAATAGCGCTGCTCTGCTCTCAGGGGAATGATGAAAGCGATAGATTGTGTATCCACACGATGTGTACAATCCATGCCGTGTTCGCATATAGCTATGAAAGGGAACTTGTACTGTTGGAGATGTAATTTAAAATCTGGGAGCTTGTTACGCAGGATTCGAGGATTCCACTGCATAGCCAGGGCATTTTTATACAATTCCGTCATGCTGATGCGAAGATAATACCTCCAGTGCCAGAAAGGCTTGAAGCTCGGGCAGTTGCGACGCACCAGGAAAAGCAGAGACAATGGCCTTAAGGGCAGCGAGTACCGCTGAGAAGAGTCCTAGAGAAGGCATATATTGAGAGGCTGATGAGGGTAACTGTCTCCTAGAGCGTGCTGGTTCCGTCACACTGGCGTACGTGTTTGTAATCTGTCTTGATGGACGAGGAGGCGGTGGGCCTGTGATAGGCGTAGCCGCGACTGTGTTCAGCGACCCTCGTTCACCTAGTGCAGATCGAGGGGGTAGTGCAGGAAATTCTTGTGCATTTGTACGAGACGGGACTGTGGCACTAGCATCCCTAGGAGCGTCAGACGGAAGTTGTAGGGTCCGGTCTTGATGCCTCTTGGTGGCGGCGGTCTTGACAGGACATAAAGAAAATGATGTGGGATGGCTGGATTTGCAGTTAGCACACTTTGGCTCTCTTTTATTGTTGCAGTCTGTTCTCCGGTGAGGTCCGGCGCAGATGCCACACCGTGTAGAACCTCGGCAATTTCGTGCAATATGGCCAAATCGTTGGCAGTTATAACACTATATGGTGCCTTCTATGTACTCTTGGACTGTGAAGGTCTGAAACCCAAGGGCAATTCGGGGAGGAAGACGGATTGTAGGTTCGAAAGTCAGGATAACGCTCCGTAACGGGGTAAACGCATCACTGCCATCTTCTGCTATGGAATGCCGAACCTGTCACCGTGCAGATAAAACCCCTGCGTCTTTAAGGTAGAGCACGAGGTCGTCGTTCGAATACTCTCTTGGAACATCATATATCTTGCCCATATTTCTGGCGTACGATTGGGGTATTGATGGTATCACCGGAATCCGAGCTAAGCACTTAGCAGACAAAAGGTTGCGGGCGGCTGCTTCGGACCGTACGGAGACAAAGAGAGAACCATCTCGGTGGAAACGGTGGTGCATAACCTGTTGTTGGGTTAGCAGGCGTATCTCTATAGCGACCCCATTAGGATTCACCTTCCAGAAGGAGTAGTCAGTAGTTGCTGGTCGAAACAGTATGGGAATACCGCCGGCTCGGTTCTTCTTGTAGGTGACAGTGGTGAACGGGTCATGAAGTGAAGTGGCAAGGTTGCCATCGTTCATCGCATTTGTCTGCTGAGGAGCTGGCGGTGACGAAGTGTCCATGGTGTTATCGGGAACATTCACGATCTGTGGGTTGTTGGGGTCACCAGAGGAAGGGCTCCCTACACGTTGGCGTTTGGCAGGGCTGACGGGGACCTGTTAGCCTGTGGTAAGTGTCATAGAGACGTTGGACCTCCCGTCCAGATTATGGCGGGAGGTCCGTGATGGTTAGATTTCTTTGTTTTAAACGGCTCTGAAAAAGCTTAAAGGAAGGCTGTTCCACTTAACAACGACGGTTATCGTCGTTGCTGCTTATCGTCGTCGGACAGTGATGAACGCTAACACATTTAAAACAGGAAACTCGAAAGCTCTAATTTGTAGCTGTAACTGAAAGCTGAAAAGGCGTTGCCACGGTGGCTCGAGGAAAGCGTGGAAGATACCAGATACCCTCCGTTCCGGGAGGGTTCTGAGTCGAGATCGATTTCTGTAGCGAGGAGCGAGGAATCTTGAGGAGCACTTTTAGTTGAGGGCGGAATGAAAGGTCGTTTAAAAATTCCGCAGTAATCAGCTGCTTTACCCATTGTTTCGTGTCTCTTTGAATGCGTGGTGTAAATGAATTTTGTCAGTTCACCGTAAGCAACTGAGTTTCGTTGCGTCATGCATTGAGAAACACCAACTACCCCTATTATGGTGGAATGATTCATCGCGTCACAGTTCGAGTCGAAACAGTCGGTATTTCACAGGCTGAAGATTTCTGAATAACCTTTTCACATCGCGCGTTTCATTACGTTCATTTATTGTATTCGGTATCGATTCAACAGTTTTTAGAAGTGCAATTTGCATCAACTAAATTGTAGAAGGTTTGCCAAATGGTCAGCTTATGTGCATTTTGATTATATGAGTGTTGACGCATGTCGAAACAAAACACTAAATGCATACAAACCAAAAACGAGCAAGCAGAAACGTTCGGGTGTACTTCATTCATGGACAGAAGTATGATCTACGTGGGACAGTGCAACAAAATACGTCGTAATAGTTTGAGGGGAGTTACTACGCAGTTCGGAGTTGGTGTTTGTGCTTGCGAACGTGTAAGCAGATGTTTATATGTTCTCAAAAGTCGTTGAGAGTGTGCTCAATAGGTGTTCAGTGTCTGGCTGTAAAATAAGCTTCTAGAAACGCTTTTCACAGGTGTTTTCTTTTTCTTTTTTTCGCCAGTGTGCTTTTTTCGCGACATCATGCGACAGTCCAAACAGGATCTGGCACATCGACATATCGACTCACGACTCGTTTCATCGGTCTGCACGACCCTTCTAAAATTGCTGCAGCGACCATCTGCTTTCCTGGCCGCAGCTTGTTGTGTCTGCTAGAGCTTTGTATTCACTGACATGTATAAGACAGTTTACATGTGTTCTCACAACAGTAGACACCATATTGTGCGAACAGTGAGAGTGAAAGATAAGATCAATATGTGGCGCGTCGTTTTTCTCACCCTGTTTCTCTTCAAGCCTTACAGCGCAGATCGACCTTATGATTCAGGCAAGTGACCTCTGTTTTTATAGCAATTGGCATGACGACATAGTTCAGTTATGGTACTAGCCACCATGCAAGCTTATTATAATTAAGTGCCGGTCCTGAAGAGAAAAAAACGCAGATACATTCGATACAGAAGTGTGTTCGTTATTGAAATCACGAACTTGCGTACAAGTGTTCCATGAGCATCATATGCATGCTTCTGTTTCAGGGAACATAGACATTGCACTGTCTTTAGACAAAATCAGCAACGAAGTGAATATAATAAGGTGTTGCGTGGGGAAATGTACGGTGGCGGTAAAGTAGCGCCATATTATACACGTTACTTTTATTTAGTAGCGGTAGCTTTATGAAGATAATTCATCAAATTTGTAGCGACGTTAGTATTGCACTACCTTATCGCAGAGTAGCGGGTAACGGAATTTCAATGCTTCGTTTTTGTAGCGCGTACAACACTACTTGGCTGTGATGTGTAGGAATACAGCTCTTCTGAATACAGCTCTAATGCCGCCATACGAGGGAACAGGAATGGGATCAGAGCGTCAACGTGATCAAACACCCAACGTTTGAAAAACGACGCTTTATACGGTACGCGGGCTACACAGCCACCGCAAGAAGCCCTACCACTGCGAGCGAAGCATTATGGACCAGATTGTAGATCTGCGAGCCACAGAAACTAAAACGGTGCTGGGACGGTTATAATAGCGCGGTTCTGTGTCATGATGTCCCTCACATGATTGACGCTGATTCGAGACCATAACAACGCAAGGAAGTGGTTTGAAAGGTACAGACCCAAGCTTTTCAGCACAAACCCAATCAGAGCAATTTGTCACAGCATGGCGTGTGAAAGGTAGTTCAACACACTTTTGGGGTGAAAGGCCAAGTAGCGTCAGTTACGTATATATGTTATTCAAAGCCAGCTGCATGCTGCGCTGATTGGCAAGTCTCGATTATCCTTCTCTCCAAAGGCCAACGTCATCTGCGTACACAGAGAACGCCACTATTTGGAGAATTATCGATGTTAGACCCGCCATTGCCGCGTTAAAGGGTGTTGAACTGAGTATGCTTTCTTGACGGACACTACTTGATGACCATGATGCTTAGGGTTTACACATTGGGACGTTCGGACAGCGGAAGTCTTGGAGTCAGCTGAAGAGTCGACCGGACACTCCAAACAAGCGCAAAGCATGTGGCATACAAATGTGTGAGGCGGTATCATATGCGCGCTTGATGCCCAGGAAAATTGACTCGACGAATCGCCGATGAGCACACGCATGCTGGACTGTAGATTCTCGATTGAGAACTGGATCCATGGACATTCGGTAGCGCGGAAATCCAGCCATTTCGTGAGGGCACACCTCGTTTTCAGAGCCACCAGTTGAGGCGATGCAAAAACATTTTCTCCGTCAGTTTTCCCATGCAGCTTATCGGGCTCACGGTTGACAGGATGATAGCGCATTTGGAGCTTTGCGTGGTTTCAGGATCGGATCGACTAGTGCCTCCTTGCAGCTAGGTGGTAGAGGTCGCTGTTGCCAAGACGCATTATACACGTGAAGAATATCTTGGTGTGACCACCCGTTAAGGCTTCGCAGTGTGCAATAAGTGGCTTATCGGCTCCCGAAGACAAGCCTACGTTCGCAAGCTTCAAAGCTGTCTTTAGCTCGATTACTGCAAAGTGACGCTCCGTAACCTCCAGTGGGCTCGGCCGGTGTCGATGAATTTCAGCCGTCAAACTCTGGACAAAACTGCTGTAGAGCGGAGGCGTCGAGCCAGCGCTGCCGTTAGTACCACTCACAAGTCTGTCGCTAGCGTGTTTTCGTCTACACCCTTAACCATAGCCAAGTCCGCGAGAGGATTCTGTTGAGGGGGTGCCTCCTTCAGACAACACACTGTCCTCCAGATCTCTGTGGCAGTGTCAAACTGTGAAATGTGTTGACAAAACTTATGTCAACGTTTCTTGTCTTCTTTCTCAAGTTTTCGTGTTCCTCGGCATCTGACGGTATGCCATAAAGTCAGTAGTTACCCAGTCCGACGAACCGTTCTTTCTGCTCAGCGACCTAATGCCCTAAGATGGCTTATTGCTGGAGAATGACCGGCGTGTCCTTTTACCCTTTAAGACGTGACCACCGCGTCCCAAGTGTCGAAACTAATTGCTTGAGAGAGAGCCTCTGGTGACATAAGGCTGCGCACAGATGTTCGGAGGCCTCGGGCCTCAGGAAATCACTCTAGTAGTTGGCTGAGGGGAGCACTTTCCTGTGCGGAGGGGGAAAACAATGGCTGCTGCTTAGCAGAAAGCTGTTCTTTTCAGATGATGCCGTTCCCGTTGAAGGAAATTGGACCGAGCTGCACAAGTTGAGGCCCATCCAGGTCTATTTTGTGGGAGATACATCGTTCAAGGGTTATTCCCTTGAAGACATTCGCCTCTACGGAGATTCCATGCTTCTTTACGTATGTATTATTATCCCGTGAGTTTTGTTATAAACCGTACAACACCGCGATATAAAAACACACCGAGACAAAAAATATCAAAAAATAAATAAAATGTGAGCAACATAGCGACAGATGCGACAGATTGCGGTTCAACGAGTACGTCAGGGTCCTTCGTCATGTGCTGTAATCCGCGTTAATTCTGGTGCTGGTTGCTCGCTGTTTTCACAGATAATGAGGATCAGTTGTTTAAGAAGCTCACGAATAAAAGAGTGCATTCTGACCGCTGGAGAGAATGGCATCTACGACACCACCCTTCTGAGTAGAGACACGAGCTCCGATAATAACAGTTCATCAGCAATTGTCCCCAACAAACCAGTACCGTCTCAAGAAGCTGGGATTAGTGAAGCAATGTAAATAACGCATGCGGAGCGGTAGGACAGAGGCACATTGTCCTGTGGAACCTATATCTGACTTCTTGTGGAGATCCGTATCGCCGAACTACTATAAGACTATTCTAAAAATATAACCTTTCACTCATGACTCATAAAGTGGTTTGACATTTGACATTTATTTATTCTACCAAAACAAATGAAAATACATAGATGAATATACACGTAGAGGAACCAGAGGGAGTACTCCCGGTTAAAGGTTCCTCATCAATCGCAAAATGAAGATATTATAACAGAGCACAATGATCAAAACAATTGAAGATGATACAATACACTTGATTATGATACAGATACAATTGTACAACACTCTTATATCATTGTAAAAAAAAAATCAAGTGGAACGGAGATAGATGATACAAAGAAACGAAGTTGGTTACAAACGAGATGCATTATGGAATAACACATGCTTTAGTTTGTTTCTAAATAGCGGATAAGAACGAATGCATGTTATGTCACGTGTTAGTTGGTTCCACTCGCAAGCTGCACGGAACAAAAACGACAGCTTCCCATAGTTTGTATTAGACGTAGGTAGGTTCAACAGACCTCCAGCTCCTGCCCTAGTACGCCGGGTTGAACGAAGCTGAAGAAAATTTATTTTTGGCAAAGTGAGGTTAAGTTGTAATATACGGTAGGTCAGGCTTAGGATACTATAAGAGATTATGTCATGAACTGTAAGAATACGAATTTCGTGATATGGGACATGAGCGAGCAACGGTAACCCAAATGTAATTCTGATAGCTCTGTTTTGATTACCTGAAGAGCACGAAGATGAGTTTTGTGAGTTAAACCCCACACAGAAGCACAGTACGTCAGATGAGAGTGTATGAAAGCATAGTACAAGTTAAGCAGAATGGATGGCGGAAAGTAATGTCGGGTTTTTACGAGTACGCTGATACCGTATGAACTCCTGCGAGTGATATCGTTAATATGGGACGTAAATCGAAGATGGCTGTCGAATACAACTCCCAAGAATTTAGTTTCTTGCCGAAACTGCAATGGACTTCCCAAGATGGATAAAGAAGTGTGCGTATTAACATTACGTTTATGCGAGTGGAAAATCATGGTCACTGTTTTGCTCGCGTTCAAATGTAATCTATTAGTACGACACCAGTAGACTAGATTATTAATGTCTTCCTCTAATTTCAATGAAAGGTTATTAATATCGTTGCCAGTTAACAATAAAGTCGTGTCATCTGCATATAGAAATGCTTCCGAAAATTTTAATTGCTCAGGAAGATCATTTATATAAAGTAAGAAAAGGAGTGGACCTAATATGGACCCCTGTGGCACGCCAATGTTAGACAGCGAAGGTTGAGAGAGAACGTCCTGGCATCTAACAATATGAGACCGATCCTCGAGATATGATTTGATTAAGCTGAGTGCAGGTCCAGTGATCCCATATTTGGCTAGTTTACAAAGAAGAATTTTGTGGTTAACACAATCAAAAGCCTTAGAGAACTCAACGAAAAGAGAAAGAGCTATACCCCCCTGATCAATTGACTGTTTGATGCGTTCCGTAAATGTTAAAAGGGCTGTTTCTGTAGAGCAGCCACTGCGAAAACCGAACTGGTTAGTACATATAACGTTAAATTTGTCTAGATAGCTCACCAGCCGCTTCTGCAACAATCTTTCAATAATTTTGCTTATTACCGGAAGAATAGAAATCGGACGATAATTGCTGATAACCAAAGGATCGCCTTTTTTATGTACTGGCACAATGATCGCGCGTTTCAGCGACTTAGGAAATTCGCCTTGGTTAAATGAGAGATTTACAATGTGGGACAGCACAGGTGATATGACAGCCTTAACTAGTTTTAATTTCGATACGGCTATGTTGTCATACCCTGGAGATGTATTACGCAGCGAGGATATGACCTTAGCCACTTCAATTGGCGTTGTCGGTTGAAGAAAAAAGGACTGCAGAAGACGACATGGCATTGGAGCAAGTGGTGTGTCGTCTGTATCTTGGTTGACGCAGGTACCAAAAAAAAGTCATTGAAAGCAGCAGCAATATCATATGGACTTTGGAGTGTGGTATTATTATATATCACTTTGTTTATACGAGTATTGCTGGAGTTCCTGTTAAGAAATTTATTAACCACCTTCCATTTATCTTTACGGATGAGCATGACGCGATTTGAGCATGGTAATAAAGCTTCTTTGCGTGATTCAATACCCGCGACAGATAACGTGAGTATAGTGCGTACTTAGACCTCAACCCTGGATTAAAGGGCTGTTTCTTAACCTTTTTTCCGAGATTATGTTTCTTTTTTATGCATTTTAAAATACTGTGTGTGATCCAAGGGGACTCCGGGCTGGCATATTTATTTCGTGATACAGATACCACAGTATTTGCTGCAATAGCCGTGGTAATACAATCGGAAAATTGCTCGTAAGCAATATTAACGCTTGAAGAGTTGAGAATAGAAGCCCAGTTGACACTTTCAACACATTTAACAAAGTTATCAACATTGAAACGAATAGTTTTAGTATATCTAGCGTTCTTCTTATGTTGAAGCATCAATACAGCGGCTACAGGGTAATGATCCGAAATGTCAACTTCAAAAACATCAGCGTGGGACAACTCGCAGTCAGTTAGCCATATATGATCGAGCAAAGTCGAAGAAGTCGAAGTTACTCTTGTAGGTGATTTAATAGGACAATCATAACCAAAACTACTAAGACAAGTCATAAATGAGAGGCAAACAGGATTTTGTTCATCGAGAATATTAATGTTAAAGTCTCCTACAAGCAATATAGATTTATTTTCGCGAGATAGGGAATCCAATGACTGTTCAAGAGCAGATATAAATTCGTAAACAGACCCAGAAGGAGGGCGGTAAATGACACCGATAACAATGTTTTTGTGTGCACTTGAGAAAGAACATTTGTCTATCTCAACCCATAAACTTTCGCAAGTGGGATTGTTCAAGACTGCATCATTGCGAACAGTATGATTTAAAAGCGGCGATATAAACAAACCAACGCCACCACCGACATTAGAATTGTACTGTCACGGCATACAAATTCAGAGTAATAATCTCGGTACTTATATAAAGAGACCTCATCACTCCTTAACCAAGTTTCGCTCAAAGCAATCAAAGAGTACTTGTGAATGTTAGCACACAGAAACGAATTTATGTCATCAAAATTCTTTCACAGGCTTCTAGCGTTGAAATGAATTAAAGAAAAATCCATGGTAGAAGTTTAATTGCCCGCGACACCATTATATACACCAAGAGTGACCAATCACATAGATATGATTTTAGCAAGATCCGCATCACATTTCACGCGTATAACAGGGCTATCGGTTGAGTGCCACACTTTGATCTGACAGAGATCCGTCCAAACGAACCTCCAACCGTGTGACTTCGCTGCATCTCTTGCTTTAGGAAACAACTTTTTATTATCTGGGGTGAGATGATCATTAAAGTAGATGGGACATCTGACACTGGTATTTAACCCAAGGTCATTAGCAGAAAGTCGCGCCTTTTTCGCCTTTTGCTGGAACACATTTTTTTTTCATCCTAGACGTAAAACGAACGATAATGTTCCTTTCATTCGCTTTGTTAAAAACTGGGACACGATGGACAGCATCAATGTCAGATTCAAGAATCTGGACATTAATTTTTTCGCCAATGGTCTGAACAATCTTTAGACAGTCCTCACCCTCTGTCACAGGCATCCCCTTGATTTCAGTGTTGTACAATCTCGAATACTGCTCGAGCTCGCCAACCCGCCGAGATAACTCAGCATTTGCCTTCTTCAAGTTCGAGTTTTCACTGAGTACTGCTTCCAACTTTTTTTGTGTCTCGTTAAATTTTTCATTCATGAAAACTATACTCTTCGTCACTTTTTCCATCTGAGCTAACACAGTTGAGTTTGCCGTCATGAAAGTTTCCGTTGATTCCCGAATAGCTTGCATTAACTGGGCCTTCATGTTTTTAATTTCTTTTTCAAGCTCGATGTTAGCCGGCATTGTCAAGACACAGTCGCAAGAGCCAGGACTTAGCAAGCAGAAACAGGAAAAGCAATTAACCAACCTGATAACAAACAAGCAGACGTTTTAGTCTTGAATACCAGGAACAGTCCTGGCTCTACAGCGAAGTGCTCAAAGAATGGATCTCAGAAGCAGGCTGACAGGCTTATATGGCAACGATGACTGTTCGCAGCGACGTCTGATGTTATAGCTGACTTCTAATCGCACGTGCCGATGGTGTAGACGATATGCAGACACGCCCCGTGCACCGTAGGAAGACAACGACGATAGGTTCCGTTCAGACGATATTAACCTGATAACAAACAAGCAGACGTTTTAGTCTTGAATACCAGGAACAGTCCTGGCTCTACAGCGAAGTCATCCGCCGGAAGCTGCCGTTTACGCAATGGTCCAGGGAAAATGGCGGGCGCCCAAACCACGTGATCCCCAGGAGCCACTCACAACGTCTCTGCTGGCCAGCGCGGGAAAAAAGCTGGGGCCCAGTGCGCATGCGCAGACCGACCTCCTTTCCCAACCTCCTTCCCCTTCTCTCCTCGGGTTTTTCGTCTCTCCTCTCGTCCCCCCTATCCCCCCAGCCTCGTCCGTTTGTGGTTTGTCTTCGGCGCTTGCTCTCTTGCTGTAGAGCAACGATCATGCTGTCCCAAAGCAAACAATCAAAAAGCGATGGTATATGACAAATCAACTTTATTTGTCCTCGGGAACTGCCTCGAAAAAGCTAGAGTACATATCTTTTTACGTCTTGTAACAGGCTTCACTGTTCTTGTGGAGCTCTAGGTGCTTCGACATCGAAGGGCAGTTCAAAAGACAATGCTGAGCTATGTGCGTCGTTGTTGCCGATGGCTGCGGTAGAACTAAAACAAAACAAAAAAATATATTGATGATCCGTAACTCTGCACAAAAATCACTGCTATGATAGGTAATCGATCTTGATTTCGTATTTGAACACCAAGGCATTGGTCACGAATGTTCGTAGATCACAGTGAATGAACGGCTGCGACGCGCATGAGGGGCAGCTAGCATAACCACACATAATTGGATTACCGGCATATCAGAAACGTACAATTTACGGCAATGCACTGCACAATGAAACGCCGCTAACGTACTGAGTGACTCGTAAATGTTGTACGTAATACACTTAACGTGATAAACCTGCATTACTTCCTTCAGACACAAAAAAGTAATCAAAGTTGTCTTACCGATCACCTGCAGTACGTCGGAAAGAGTGCAGACTACCTCTCTGACGATTTCTGCGTCCTTTGGAGGTGCAGGGATTCTATGTCATTGTCGTCTTCCCGCTGTTGTGATGATCAGGTGGATGTGCCATTCCGTTCTCACATTAGCAGTTCGCCACAATCTAAATCTAAAGCATTCAAAACTCTCAAACTACCCCCTAGCGTCTGCGTGCACAACGGTTGCAGTCCGAGAGAACACGCGTGGCCGGACAGACGCGATGGCGATGTCTCCTGTCGTTTTTCTCTTTCCTCCGTTCGGCTGCTTCCGTTGAGCGGTTCGCGCGTTCGGATGCTCGCTCCTCAGTCAAATGACTCTCGCCCAATCAGCGCAAAGAAAACTGACGCCAGTTTTCTAGACCAATGAGCATCCAAATATTTATACATATATTGCGCAGCCAATCAGAGATCGTTAGCGTACGCGCGCCGGTGGCGACATTATTTTGGAGGCGATGCGTTTCGCTTTAGAGCCGGCGGCTGGCGAAGTGCTCAAAGAATGGATCTCAGAAGCAGGCTGACAGGCTTATATGGCAACGATGACTGTTCGCAGCGACGTCTGATGTTATAGCTGACTTCTAATCGCACGTGCCGATGGTGTAGACGATATGCAGACACGCTCCGTGCACCGTAGGAAGACAACGACGATATGTTCCGTTCAGACGATATTAACCTGATAACAAACAAGCAGACGTTTTAGTCTTGAATACCAGGAACAGTCCTGGCTCTACAGCGAAGTGCTCAAAGAATGAAGGTTGCTACATATTATCAATGCGCCCCTTGCAGTGAACATCTCTAGTTTTTGAGTGCTGCTGTACAAAGTATGCGGCGTTTTTTTCTTTCCTGGAGGTCTGTCGAACTTCAGTATCCATATTTTGTGTTCCCGTACATTCATTTGGTAACCGAACGTGCAGCACTTTTGAGTCAAAAAAATTTATGAGAAATCAGTGCAGGCAGAATGCCAAGAAACACTTTCGGGTACCACCCTCTGCCGTGCTAAAGCCGTAGCGATGCCAATTCAAGACTGAATATCATTTTGAAACGACGAAAGCAGACTAATCAGAAGGATTGTGAATGTCATGTGTTATGAGAAAGGCCCTTTGTGCGAAATCTACCTCTCCCATGTAGTAAGCGGGGACACGTGCATGAATGCAATCATGAAGGACACTATATTATCGGTGTAATGGGAATCAGTGTCCTCCTTTCGGATGTCGGTGGGTACACGAATCCATTCCCCAATGATCCGCGCAGTTACATACGATGCAGTACGGACTGATTTCACGTTGAGTACGCCATGAAATGCCCCACATATTCCCATTGAAACGCCTCAATCAACACAGACACCCAGTACAGACACACAATATGCTTGGCGCACTATAAGCGATGACTTGCTGAACACTGTTGCGAATTTATCGTTCAGGAATAGGCCAATTGAAAAGTTCCAAAAAAGTTCCAGAGAGCAGGGCATGCCGAAAAATGCTGGGCAAAACGACAGCTATTCCCTATCGCCTTCGATCGTCGCCGCTGTCGTACTGGAGTATCCACCGTCGCTGTCGTTTTGCACAGCATTTCCCGGCATGCCCTGACAGGATCTGAAACGCGAAGATCCACATATGACATGGAATTGTCACTGGTTGTTCTATGCTGCAGTGTGGTTGGCGCGTCCTCCATTCCTTCTTTTGTAGGTTCATCCCTCTTTTTGTCGACAGTCACGCAGCGATGCAAGACGTCAATCTCGCAGCTTGCGTTGTTCTGGTTTCACTTTGGCACGCTCTCACAAGCAAAACATATTATTGAAGCTATATTGGCTGGTCATAGGAGATACGGGTTCAATGTGGGACTCATTTTGCCAGGATTTCCATGATATTGGCTCAGGTTTGGCAACATAGGCTTCCAAGTTTGAGCCAATATCGCGAAAACGTCGGCAATATAGGCCCCACATTGCCCGTGGGCACCCCGTATTGATTGAACATGCAGAAAATGGTACGTACACATGCTGGTACATTCGTACTAAAATGCTCAAGCATCGTACTTAATCCAACAACCTTCCGCAGACACATTATTCGAAACATTCAACATATCTGGCAATCTCACTTTAACATGCACTGCAACTGAACACCTCAGCATTTCCAGTTGCAGAAAACAGCCCCCATCTTGCTTCCCGATGCGAATCAGTCGATCTGAGTGAAAGCGTGGCCTTTTGACCGAAATCACGCGTCCAACATCTAATGCGCATGCGCGACACTCGGCTCGGACGTTTCATTCTGGTTAAAGGGAGAATCCGCATAAGGACCCTTCCGAGATTTTCGAATATTCGTCACCTTTAGCCATCAACGACCATGCCTGTAAAATATCTCCTTCGAAAACTGAGTCAAACTTGATAAAAATGATTTTCTTCTATGACGCGCTCGGCGACAGGGTAGTGCGAGCCACGAGCGCTTTTCTGCAAGCAACACTGAGCGTGATGTAAGTCGCGAGATATCCCGCGCCGTCCGCCTTGCTTTGCTGTGTGTTTTGGCAGTTTTGACGAAAGAAATTTTCCGTAGCAATTGTGTTCGTTACGTCGCACACTGATCTTACACCCACCAGGATGGCCGGTAAGACATGCTCTATAATCAGTTGTGGCAACAGGTCGGATACAACAACAGACGTAGCATATTTCCAGTTTCCGACGGACAAACAACGTCGTTTGGAGTGGGAAATGGCGCTGCGCAAAATCAAGTGGAGGAAGACCAGCTCGAGAACGATATGTTCTCATCATTTTGAGCCAGGAATGTTCGACACGAAAAGACGGCTCATGCGGGAACTCGGAGTGGCACCTGCGGGAGGCACCGACCACATGTGCACCTGCAACATGTTTCATGTTACGCGTGCACCCGTGGCACATATACAGGGTGTCCCAGAAAACGTGTCATTGAATTATAATAAAAAAACTACACCACCTATAATCATGCGGTCAACAGCATTTGTTCTTATTAGTTTTTGCCACCTCCTAATGTGAATGTCATGTACTCCAAGTTTAAGTATGTAAATGTTTGCGAACTGGACTCGAAAATTTGCCAAGTAAAGGTCACTTTTTTACCCCATCAATATGAAGAGCGTGCCGAATACACTCAAATTCATGATAATTCACAGTGATATTCACGAGCTATTTCATCGGTAAAAATAGCCGAATGTCATGCTTTTCGGAGCACCGGACAATAGCGCGCGATGACTTTTTGAGCGCAATCGCTCTCAGTGCGACGAAAGGAGGTTCCGAAGCCAGCCCACAGAGTGATAGTAGAAAAAGTAACAGTTCCTAAAATTGGGAGAGGGAAAGCAAAATCTCAGCGAAAGTCGAACGTGATAAGCCGTTTTTTTAAGCCGGACGTTTTATCTCTTTCGGCGATGTCGGTGAGGGCTGGGTTTCCAACCTCCTTTCGTCGGACTGACAAAGATTGCGCTGAAAAATTCATCGTGCGCTATTCTGTGCGACCTCCGTACAGTATGATGTTCGGCTATTTTTTTCCGATGGGATAGCTCCTAAATATCCCTGTGAATTTTCATTAATTTGACTAAATTAGGCACGCTCTTCACATCGGTGGGGTAAAAAAGTGACCTTTACTAGGCAAATTTTCGACTTAAGCTCGCAAAAATTTACATAATTAAACTTACGTTATACGACATTCATATGAGGAGGTGGCAAAAACCCAGATGCCATTGATCGCATGACTCTAGTTGGTGTAGTTTTTTATTAGAATTCAATGACACGTTTTCTGGGACACCCTGTATAAGAATGTAGATGGGTAGAAATCCAGCGAATGTAGGAAGGGAGTTGCCTCAGGACAAAAGCCGCCGATATTTCGAACAGAGACTGTTCTTCTTCTGGGCACCGTCCTCATCATTGGCATGGTATTTAAAGGGTTAGGTGTGACGTGTTTAAAGGTTCATGCGAATTGTGGGTCAACAGCCCAGAGGGAAGAAAGGGTCCGTACGGGCTTCTACAGCCGGAGTGAATGGCTGCTTTGTTAGAGTGTGGAGGGGATTATGTGAACGTAGTGATCTAGGCTACAGACCGGTTACAGAAAAATGGAAGGTTCACGAACACGTGGACGAAACGGGACAACAGGCAAGAATTGGCAAGCATAGCTGAAGATAAGGAGCTTAGTGGTTACGTGGGGAAAATTCCAGAACGAGCAAAGAGTTTTTTTTTTTTTTAATATATATTTGTAATACAAAGTCGTGGCATGCAATAAAGAGAGCAGAAAGCAGTGGCCATGCAGAACATAACAGATGATAATGGAAGTATAGAAGGGAAAAGCATATTTTATTTGTGAAGCGTTTCTGGGGTGCCTTGTGATTTGTTGATACCAGACGGGTGAAGAGCGTTGAACTTGTATATGAGATAAGACTCCCTATCACGTCTGTCACGTCTGGATCTAAACCCGGTTTCTAGAATATATAGTTTAATGTTGTCAAAATTGTGACCAGGAACGTTAAAGTGTTCGGCGACTGCTTTGGGGAGTTTGTTGGACGTGTCGGTTCTGTGTCCGGTAAGGCGGTTGTTCATTTGTTGGCCGGTTTCACCAATATATTGCATGACATTGGAGCTTGTGCATGTGAATGCGTGGTTAACGGGGTGGGTGTAATTGCTCGCAGTGCTTTTGATGGAGTTAGCGTGTTGAACGTGCTTGCATGTTTTGCAGCGCGGGAGGATGCAGGGTCGTGTTCCCGTATACGGGGTGCTCGTTTTGCTGATTTTGGCATTGACCAAGGAGTCTGCCAGGTTTCTTGCGCGTCGATATGTCACCTGTATGGGATTTGTGCATATGTTGCTAAGTCGGTCACTGCTTTGGAGGAGGGGCTCGTGCTTCAGTAGAATGGCTTTGATGTTTGGGAGTGCGTTGGAATATCTTGTGATGAAGCTTATTTTGCACGCGTCGGGATTTTTTCGGTTTTCCAGAATCTCGTTTCGATCGAGTGTGAGTGCCTTGCGAAGGAATTCGGTAAGGAGGGAGTCTGGATAGTCCCTTTGGGCAAGTGTACTGCAGAGTTCATCAAGCTTCTCAGCGTAATCTGTGTCGTTTGTACAAATTCTGCGTAGTCTTACACTCGGCCCATTAGGAGTTCCAACCTTACAGTGACGAGGGTGGTGACTCTTGAAGTGAAGGTATTGTTGTTTGTCAGTTGACTTTTTGTACTGGGTTGTGATGAGGTTGCCGTTATCTAGTGATATCGTGGTGTCGAGGAAGTTAATTAAATGAGTTGACTGTTGTGATGTGAACTTTATGTTGCGGTGTTCAGTAGATCTACGAACTTTTGAAATTCATGTGTATCGGTATATCATCGATGTATCGAAGGTACACCGTGGGTTTTAATGAGAGGGCGCTGAGAACTTTGTTTTCTAAGAACCCCATGAAGATATTTGCGTATGTGGGTGCAACAGGTGTGCCTATACTTGTACCGTGTACTTGTAGATAGTATTCGCCATTGAACTCGAAGTAGTTCATTTTAAGGACCAAGTCCATTAGAGCGAGTATGGTTTCCGTGTCTTTTCTGGTGTTTGTTGTAGAAAGGGTATTGCAGAGGGCTGTGATTCCGTCGTTGTGTGGGATGTTAGTATACAGTGATGTCACATCCAGCGTGGCTAGTATTGTGTTCCTACCAAATGTGTGAGTGTTGTTTATATCTCTGATTATTCTTAGGAGGTGGAGTGTGTTTTGTACATGCGATGGCAGTGTTGTCGGAATATGGTTTAAATAGTGGTCCAGGAATTTCGAGAGTCTTTCTGTTGGTGTGTTGTTATTAGATACAATTGGCCTGCCGGGGATGTCAGCCGTATAGAGCTCGTTGGCGTGTACCTTGTGGATTTTGGGCAGTAAATAGAAACGACCTGCGCCTGTGTTTGATGGGGTGAGATATCTGAGGTCATCACGTGTGATGATCTTTCGTTCGTGGAGGTCCTGTATGGCATGGGTTATTAGCGCCATGTACTCCTTTGTTGGGTCATGGTCCAGTTTGAGGTAGTGTTGCGTATTGTTGAGTTGCCTATGAGCTTCAGAAATATATTGATCTGTGGGCCAGATGACGATACTCCCACCCTTATCTGCGGGCTTGATAATGATATCATCTCTGTTAGCTAGCGCTTTGATGATGTCACGCTGTGTTTTAGTGAGGTTGTGACCACGCGAGCTGTGGGAAATACCGCGAAGGATGTTGCTTACTTGTTTAATGTACAGGTCTAATGCGGGTTCTCGGCCGTGATTTGGTGTCCAGGTTGATGGTAGTCGGAGGTCGTTGTTGTTTTCTTGTGTTGTATGAGCGAAGAATTCTCTAAGGCGTAGCCGTCTCGCAAAGTCTGATATGTCTTTGTGGACTTCGTATTCGTTAACAGAATTGAGTGTAGTGCAGAATGTTAACCCCCTAGAGAGGACTTGTAGTTCGTCGCTGGATAGTGAGCATGATATATCTATTACGGCGCTTGCGTCAGCGTTTTCTCGGGGTGGCTCAGCGATGTTGCGGAGAGTTGTGGTTGTGGTGCTGGAAATAATTTGTTCGACTGCTGCGTGTGTCGTGTTAGTGGGTCCGGTATCCGTGTCGTTGTTGGAATTAGGTTTTCCGAGTTTTGAGTGTTCCTTGTTAGCTAGCTCGCTGTTGAGTTGTTGAATGTGTAGTTCGAGAGTGTTTGCCTCCGCGTCGGTGAGACTGATATTGTTCATATGGGCCTGGATTGTAGCGAGTTGCGCGCGACACTGTTTCTTTAATATTTCAAGAAACGTACGGGCTGTGTTGCTAAGGGCTGATGCCCACTCTAGCTCTAGTTCAGGTGTCAGTTTTCCTAATGCAAGAACTGTTTTACGGGTGAGGCCTTTAGGTACTGTGTTGTGAGCCAGGTGGTGGGTGTAGATCCGTAGATGATGTAGGTATCGGCTACGTTTCTCTATGAGTTTTCGCATTCGTAGAAAGTTCGTTGACTGCATGTTAGGCTGGTGATTAGATAGTCAACGCTGTTTTCTGCGTGATGTGCGCGTGCGTCGTGTCTGTGGGGTCAGTGGCTGTGGACACTCGCTGCGTTCCTCGATGTCATCTGTCTGTGTTTGCGTGCTTGTGGTTTTCCGTGTCACAGTTTGCGTGAACTTTGTGTGTGTGCGGATTGCGTTTGGAGTGTTGTCGTTTGCCGGGTGTGTATGCGTGGGTGCAGTGGTCGTTGTGGTCCCCTTTGATGCCATCGTGTGTTCTGGCGTGTTTGTGGTGCTGGCACTTAGAGTGTAAGCTGGTTGAGGAGGTTGTGTTTGAGCGTTTGTCAGTGCAGGACGGCATCTATGAACCATTAGGTGTTTGATGTTGTGTGCCATAGCTCGTACGCCTGCGTGGTTTGGGTGGATGCCGTCCCGAGCGAGATGTGCTTCAGGGTGGTATTCGAAAGCTGCGTGTGTGATAACCATAACGTTGATGTGTACCTGACGCATGTGGATCAGTGTTGCGGATTTGGCCGCTCAAATCGGATTTAAATCAAATCCGCATTTTTTCTGAAGGTAGTAAATCAAATCCAAATCAAGTCCGGATTTAATTTTCACACGTTAAATCAAATCCTTTTAAATCCGGATTTGTTTTCCTGGACCTAAATCAAATCCGCTTTTAAATCCGGATTTATCGAATCTTTTGACAAATCCGGGAGCCAAAATCGTGCAGTAGTATTACTAGACCTATAACCGTGTCTACAAATTACTAATACTGCACGTATTCACTAAACAACGCTTAAATAACAGCGTCACGTGGCACAAAGAGCAATAAATTTCGTCTGATTGACGAGGATATAAAATGGCAACCTATCAATCCGCTGGCCGAAATTTTATTCATATTTTAGGACATAAATTTTTGAGTTTAGAAAGACATTTTCGGTTACGCCTGCTCGGCGTGTACCAGACTATCAGTCACCACGTATCAGCCTGTGTCAGGCGCGGATCCAGATGCTCGGTTTGGGGGGCGGGTTCTTTGTCGCAGCGCGTAGTGCCCAAGCAGCACAATGTACTGAAAGTCGAGTGCAATAGGGGTGGACGGTATGTGCCTTATCAATGAACTTGAGTTTCAGGAGTCTGTTCAAGGCCTTCCACCTACCCGTCCACCCCTATTGCACCCGACTTTCAGTACATTGTGCTGCTTGGGTGGGGAACGGGGGAGAGGGAAATTCAATGTATAAACTCACGTTTTGGGGGGCGCTTGGGGGGGAGCAATTTTGCGAGTTGCTTCTACTTACAGCCGTCTGCTCCCTCTACCACAGGATATATAAATGATATCTATACTACTCGATAGAGAATGAGTTAGCGGTTCTAATGAATCTACCTTCAAGCGAATGCGTGTACCCGCTCATGAACAATAAAAGTTCCAAATCGTACATTTTTTTGCCGGAATCGCTGTGCTCGTGAATTGTTTCGTAGCGCCCCTTTAAAGTAGGAATCACGGGACTTTTTCCGCGTGCTGTCTTGAACCCATAGTTTTTATCAGCCGAATTTGAAGGATGTGGTAAAACAAGAAGCGCCTTGCTATGAGGTCAAAGTTGGGAAAAAATTCGAACCAACATACGCCGCCGCAATCTTCCGCCTCTCCATATCGGAAACGGTTCATCGGATGGAGTTGGAAATTGTTGCATTTGTCATCAATCGAGATGCTATCTAACATAAATATTTTTTCATGGAAATTAAAAATTGTCAATTTCCCACGCTTTTCGATTTAAAAAGGAACTACCCAAGAGTGGACAGAAGGCGACCTGACTGTCACCTCTAGCGTTCGCACGCCCCGTGCGGGCAACGGGCATGCCGAGCGTGCTCCTTCTTAAAGGTTGAAGACGCGCAGCCATTTCGGATCGTTGGGATCGTTGAATGTGGATGTTGTATTTCACGCGCGACCAGCCGCCGTACGATTAGCTGGAAGCTAATACCGGCCGCGTTTTGGAGGGCATGAGTACTTCCAACAGAGCTAGGCAGTCCCGAGCATTGCTCGAGCCCAGAGCTGCGTCGGCCTGCAGTGTGATAGCATTAGATTCCTCCTCACGAAAAAAAAAACTCGTGCTCCGTCATTTAATTCCCCGTTGGTTCAGACGGCTCTCCTCGCCAGTGCGTAGCCGACAGCTGGTCACTCCGCCGCGCGGAATTGCGCAATGCCAGTGGAAGAGGGGCGCAAAGGGAAGCCCAACGAAAATACATGTAATGAATGAATGATGGGAGTTGAGTTGAAGGCATCCAAAAAGAAAATAGTAAAACTTTATCGAAAATCAGCCGCACTTTCTGTTGCATTGCCAACACGTAATTCGTTAAGTGCCCTTAAATTTTTGTGTTACACCAAAATAGAAAAAGTGATACTAAAAGTGCATTGAATCGTAGATGACTGGCTCCCTCTGGGAGGAGCGGTGCACAACCCCCACCTCCATCATCACGTACGCGTTGGTGTTGACTCGGACTTCACGGGGCATGAACAGTGTGGAGATGTAGGTATGGTACACCTTCCCAGAAGCGGATTTTGGGTCAGGAACCTCCTCGTCATTTAGCACTGGGCAAACACGCCTGAGTGAAGGAATTCCTATCGCGGGCCTAGGCTCAGCTACGCCCAAAAACACACGCCTGCGTCGATTTCTACCATCAGTACTCGAAAGGCCACAGGTCGTTGGTTACCATACCCTGGGGGTTACAATTAACTGGATAGTTAATAAATCGTGGGACATGTTACGAATACTTATACTAAACATGTAGCAGGGGCGGATTTAAGGGGGCGGGGGGGGGGGCGACCGCCTCCCATACGGTCGTGTTCCCTTTGTAAAAACCCTATCTCCTGGACGACGCCACGCCGCAAAGCACGAAATTTCTTTAAGACCGCCTTCCCCCCCATGACAGACCCTTAAATCCGCCCCTGAGCCCATTGGTCTATTTTAATGGTGACGGTTCGGGGCTTTGTAAAAATGTTCCTCGCGCAGTACAGGCTGTTGTAATCAAGGGGGAAAAAAAGGTACGCGAGGAAGAGTGGCACATCTTGCCATCATTGTCCGTGGGAGTAGGAAAGGCTTTAATTCCCAAAATCACGAAATGATAGGATGTGATATATTTATTATTCGTTTTTACTTTGTTTTGACGTGAATGCGTGTACCTATATGCGTTCTCTATGATGGCGAAGACCAAGAATTTCGCGACATGATTTGGCAAGCTTGAAACGGGTCGTGCTTGAAGACTCAGCTAGAGGTCCACGGGAAAGGTGCCGTCCAATCGACAGAATAACGTTAACTGCGTTCAAAGAACTGCACCTGGTGTTCCCTCGGTGATTGTGATTGGAACAAAACGGCTACTCCGGCCGCTCTGGAGAGAGGACGCCGCTAGTGCTTGTGCAGATTTCAGACAAGGTCACATCAATTCGTGTAAAATGCGAAACGGCGCTTCGCTCAATTTCAAATCCATGCATCTTGTGAGGGAGCTTGGCGAAATCCACGCGCAAATCCGCTGAAAAAGGGGCGATTGAATCCAAATCCAAATCATTCGTGGAACATTGCGATTGAATCCAAATCCAAATCATTAGTGGAAAATGCGATTCAATCCAAATCCAAATCCTGCCCATATTTTTTTGCGCAAATCAAATCGCAAATCAAATCCGCCAGCCCTCCGGTGGATTTAAATCCGGATTTAAATCAAATCCGTGGATTTAAATCCGCAACACTGATGTGGATGAGGTGATTGTTGACAGCGTGCGCCTTCCTGTCGAACTCGTGTAGCCATGTGTCCTGCTATATGTATGCTCGGTATATGTATGCTACACGAACACATCCCGCACGGAGAACACGGACCTCACATACACTTCTCAAGCGGCGCAAGAGTACGGGGCATCATGACACATGTAACCGCCGCCCCACCGAACATCACGCACTTCATACTCCACGTAGGGACCAAGGACATCGCACGGTCGACAGCACAACATGTCATCCAGGAATTCGAAACACTAGTTTCCTTCATCACAAACAACAGACCAGGCGCTGAAATAGTACTGACAACGATACCTCCCCGAAGACAGAACGAACACCGAGCATACATATACCAGGACACATGGCTACACGAGTTCGACAGGAAGGCGCACGCTGTCAACAACCACCTCATCCACATGCGTCAGGTACATACCAACGTTATGGTTATCACACAGGCAGCTTTCGAATACCACGCTGAAGCCCATCTCGCTCGGGACAGCATCCACCCAAACCACGCAGGCGTACGAACTATGGCACACGACATCAAACACCTAATTGTCCATAGATGCCGTCCTGCACTGACAAACGCTCAAACACAACATCCTCAACCAGCTTACACTTTAAGTGCCAGCACCACAAACACGCCAGAACACACGATGGCATCAAAGGGGACCACAACGACCCCTGCACCCGCGCATACACACCTGGCAAACGACAACACTCCAAACACAATCCGCACACACACAAAGTTCACGCAAACTGTGACACAGAAAACCAGAAGCACGCAAACACAGACAGATGACATCGAGGAACGCAGCGAGTCTCCACAGCCACTGACCCCACAGCCACCGACCCCACAGACACGACGCACGCGCACATCACGCAGAAAACAGCGTTGACTATCTAATCACCAGCCTAACATGCAGTCAACGAACTTTCTACGAATGCGAAAACTCATGGAGAAACGTAGCCGATACCTACATCATCTACGGATCTACACCCACCACCTGGCTCACAACACAGTACCTAAAGGCCTCACCCGTAAAACAGTTCTTGCATTAGGAAAACTGACACCTGAACTAGAGCTAGAGTGGGCATCAGCCCTTAGCAACACAGCCCGTACGTTTCTTGAAATATTAAAGAAACAGTGCCACGCGCAACGAGCTACGATCCAGGCCCATATGAACAATATCAGTCTCACCGACGCGGAGGCAAACACTCTCGAACTACACATTCAACAACTCAACCGCGAGCTAGCTAACAAGGAACACTCAAAACTCGGAAAACCTAATTCCAACACCGACACGGATACCGGACCCACTAACACGACACACGCAGCAGCCGAACAAATCATTTCCAGCACCACAACCACAACTCTCCGCAACATCGCTGAGCCACCCCGAGAAAACGCTGACGCAAGCACCGTAATAGATATATCACGCTCACTATCCAGCGACGAACTACAAGTCATCTCTAGGGGGTTAACATTCTACCCTACACTCAATTCTGTTAACGAATACGAAATCCACAAAGACATATCAGACTTTGCGAGACGGCTACGCCTTAGAGAATTCTTCGCTCATACAACACAAGAAAACAACAACGACCTCCGACTACCATCAACCTGGACACCAAATCACGGCCGAGAACCCGCATTAGACCTGTACATTAAACAAGTAAGCAACATCCTTCGCGGTATTTCCCACAGCTCGCGTGGTCACAACCTCACTAAAACACAGCGTGACATCATCAAAGCGCTAGCTAACAGAGATGATATCATTATCAAGCCCGCAGATAAGGGTGGGAGTATCGTCATCTGGCCCACAGATCAATATATTTCTGAAGCTCATAGGCAACTCAACAATACGCAACACTACCTCAAACTGGACCATGACCCAACAAAGGAGTACACGGCGCTAATAACCCATACCATACAGGACCTCCACGCACGAAAGCTCATCACACGTGATGACCTCAGATATCTCACCCCATCAAACACAGGCGCAGGTCGTTTCTATTTACTGCCCAAAATCCACAAGGTACACGCCAACGAGCTCTATACGGCTGACATCCCCGGCAGGCCAATTGTATATAATAACAACACGCCAACAGAAAGACTCTCGACATTCCTGGACCACTATTTATACCCCTGTCAGACGTACTAATTTAGTGTCACTTATTTGAAGTGCACTCCGTCCTGTAATGTCACTTTCACTAGGCTCCTGCTACACGGCATAAGTAAGTGTCACTAAGCAGTCATGGTGATGACGATGGGCGAGCTTGAACTCCCACCTAACATCGGGGAGTGCGCCATGCTTTCTTGGTAAAATCATTTTTCTTACGTCCAGAAACATTTCATAGAGATTTTCTTCGCAGTTGAAGTCGATTGAACGTCATAAATATAATTGTTGCGAATCAACACAAGTATATTTATCTGACAAATTTTCAATCTTCTTCTTCACCTCTTTGGTGGTGTTTACTATGTCTTGCGCGTGCAACTGGCCCGCGATGTCAGCATACACTTTCGCGTTTCGCTTGGTCCTCCCATGTTCTGATAGCATAGGTTTCTATCTCAGACCACGATGCCCTGTCTTTTTTTGTCTTCCATTATTCAGTGCTTCACTGCGAGTATTTCGCCGGTAACACTTAACCACCGTGCAATGTCAACAAATATGGCTGCCGCGAAGTGGATTACGAACCCTACTGGGCAGTCTGTGAACGAGAGTACCGGTAAATCACGCCAAAAATCCTTACGTCTTTCTTATACAAATCAGCGCTGTCTTAACAAATTTGTCCAAAAATAAATTCCGATTGGGTTGTTTCTTTCCTTTTCCAAAAATAAGCTTTTTGTTACGCAATCCCTGCCGTGGAGGCTACGTACTTGATTGTCGCAGGCAAAGTGAAGTGAGTTAGGCGAACTCACTTCATCGTAAGTGTGCTTTGCATTTAGTGTCACTAAAAGATGCCGTGTGACTCCGAAAGAATGACACTTACAGCAAGTGTACTCGCTGAAAGTGACACTAAATTAGTACGTCTGACAGGGGTATTAGACCATATTCCGACAACACTGCCATCGCATGTACAAGACACACTCCACCTCCTAAGAATAATCAGATATATAAACAACACTCACACATTTGGTAGGGACACAATACTAGCCACGCTGGATGTGACATCACTGTATACTAACATCCCACACAACGACGGAATCACAGCCCTCTGCAATGCCCTTTCTACAACAAACACCAGAAAAGACACGGAAACCATACTCGCTCTAATGGACTTGGTCCTTAAAATGAAGTACTTCGAGTTCAATGGCGAATACTATCTACAAGTACACGGTACAAGTATAGGCACACCTGTTGCACCCACATACGCAAATATCTTCATGGGGTTCTTAGAAAACAAAGTTCTCAGCGCCCTCTCATTAAAACCCATGGTGTACCTTTGATACATCGATGATATACCGATACACATGAATTTCAAAAGTTCGTAGATCTACTGAACATCGCGCATAGCAACATAATGTTCACATCACAACAGCCAACTCACTTAATTAACTTCCTCGACACCACGATATCACTTGACAACGGCAACCTCATCACAACCCTGTACAAAAAGCCATCTGACAAACAACAATACCTTCACTTCAAGAGTCACCACCCGCGTCACTGTAAGGTTGGAATTCCTAATGGGCAGAGTGTAAGACTACGCAGAATTTCTTCAAACGACACAGATTACGCTGAGAAGCTTGACGAACTCTGCAGTACACTTGCCCAAAGCGACTATCCAGGCTCCCTCCTAACCGAATTCCGTCGCAAGGCACTCACTCTCGATCGAAACGAGGTTCTGGAAAACCGAAAAAATCCCGACGCGTGCCAAATAAGCTTCATCACAAGATATTCCAACGCACTCCCAAACATCAAAGCCATTCTACAGAAGCACGAGCCCCTCCTCCAAAGCAGTGACCGACTTAGCAACATATTCACAAATCCCATACAGGTGACATACCGACGCGCAAGAAACCTGGCAGACTCCTTGGTCAATGCCAAAATCAGCAAAACGAGCACCCCGTACACGGGAACACGACCTTGCAACCTCCCGCGCTGCAAAACATGCAAGCACGTTCAACACGCTAACTCCATCAAAAGCACTGCGAGCAATTACACCCACCCCGTTAACCACGCATTCACATGCACAAGCTCCAATGTCATATACTGCATTGAATGCGGCGACTGCTCTATGCAATGCATTGGTGAAACCGGCCAACAAATGAACAACCGCCTTACCGGACACAGAACCGACACGTCCAACAAACTCCCCCAAAGCAGTCGCCGAACACTTTAACGTTCCTGGTCATAATTTTGACAACATTAAACTATATATTCTAGAAACCGGGTTTAGATCCACACGTGACAGACGTGATAGGGAGTCTTATCTCATATACAAGTTAAACGCTCTTCACCCGTCCGGTATCAACAAATCACAATGCACCCTAGAAACACTTCACAAATAAAATATGCCTTTCCGTTCTACCCCCATTGTCATCTGTTATGGTCTGCATGGCCACTGCTTTCTGCTCTCTTTATTGCATGCCACGACTTTGTATTACAAATATATATTAAAAAAATAAACTCTTTGCTCGTTCTGGAATTTTCCCCACGTAACCACTAACCTCCTTATCTTCAGCTATGCTTGCCAATTCTTGCCTGTTGTCCCGTTTCGTCCACGTGTTCGTGAACCTTCCATTTTTCTGTAACCGGTCTGTAGCCTAGATCACTACGTTCACATAATCCCCTCCACACTCTAACAAAGCAGCCATTCACTCCGGCCGTAGAATCCCGTACGGACCCTTTCTTCCCTCCGGGCTGTTGACCCACAATTCGCATGAACCTTTAAACACGTCACACGTAACCCTTTAAATACCATGCCAATGATGAGGACGGTGCCCAGAAGAAGAACAGTCTCTGTTCGAAATATCGGCGGCTTCTGTCCTGAGGCAACTCTCTTCCTGTATAAGAATGTGCGACAACCTATTAGAAACTCGTCATTAGTTACTTTGAGTTCGACAGTCTTCAGTATATGGGTCCCAGGCCTCGGTTTCGAGCGACGCGCGCACTGGTACAGGGTCCGTCGAATACGGCGAGTCGTTGTGGTTTATGGTGATGGTCAAGTCATTCTCCTCATCAGAATACACGTCTGAATCGGGCTGAAGTCCCGTGGAGTTCTATTCTGATGCGGAGTCGGTTTCCATGATTGCACGTTGAGCGTAACTTGCTTCCTTGCGTCTTCAATGCAATACAACACATGGGAATCACGCCAGATGAATCTCGCGACTGACGTCACGGCGTAGCGCTCCTCGATTCCGATGCCACCGCCTGCTCTCAGAGTTTCGGTTTCGCTTTATCGTTTTCGCTGTTTATAAATTATACGCGCACGTTTATACGAAACGAAGGCTGTTGTCAGCATCTGGGGAGTGGTCTCTGCTGAAACCAACCTTCACTTAATTTTGGGCACAACCGTTGCGGATCCTCCCTTTAAAGCGTTGCTGGGTCCTCTAACGGCAACGGAATTGCGGCAGGTGAAGTAAAAAAAAAACACACACAATGTTTGATAGGAAGGGATGTAACTCTAGCTGCTTTCAAGTTACTGCCGGCAGTGTGAGTTGCTGAGGCGTATGTTCGTCACCGTCACGGAAGTGTTTCGTTCCTTTGTACTCTAGGAGCCGGTTGGCAATCCCAAAGAAGGCTTCTGAGGGATGTTTCACATTGGCTGTTCCGTGGCGCTGCCTGGGCGCTTGAGGAACATAAGCGCAGCACCTGTTCTTCGTTTTTAGGGCGATGCGTTGTTATTGTAACGATATGCAACGTGGATCAATAAGATCTGGAGAAATAAAAAGAGGAGAGAAGCAATATCAGCGCTGAATATTATTCCGGACAATGCTTTGTTATTACGCGGACTCACCGTTGGCGTTATCGCGGAAATATTGGCGCAATGATGGCAAAATAGGCTTGAGAATAGAGGCAGCCCATACTGATCCAATATTGAGCCTGGTTGCACTCCCAGTATTGACAGCCCATATGGGTCAATATTGCTGGTTTCTGCTGTTCGGTCTGCGGTTCTCGAGTCGTCTATTTTTCACTGCGGCGTGTTCTGCAACTAACAAAGTGCGAAAAAAGGACGAACACAGTTGATCTGCAGCACGGTCAGAAGACGAGGGAAGGGACGTCACTGGTCGTGCGGTCTTCTCGCATGTCACTTGTGGTGCGGACGGTGCAGCTCAAGCTGACGTAGGTAGCGCGTGATCTGAGAAGCACAAAATAGCAAAGGGAAGCACGAGGGCACTTCCGCCTCACGAGAGGATCGTACCCGCCGTGAGCCGTTAGCTTCTAGGATTGTACTTTTCTTCTAAATTTGATTGGATGCGAACGATGCGGCGTATAGCGGGAATCTTTTATATGGTGACTCGCACGGAACAGCTTAAATATTGAGGTAAGGTTCGAGCCCCTTTAAATATCACGTTATTGTTGACTGCGACGAAACATGAATATGTAGAAAACGAAACACACAAACATATCGATGAAACCGTTTAACCATACATACAATCGTGCCCTTTGTGTGGGACGCGGGACGACGTGCCCCTACATTTTATGATTATGTTCGCCGTTGTGTGCTCAGTCATTCTACCGGCTACCTACATCTGTGATTACTTCACTGTAACAGTGATTTGCTTGAACGTCAGATTCGTCCAGTGTGTTCGGCAGTAACGTATCCACTTTACATGTTTCAGAATATTGGTTTGAAAGTCCCAGCTCCCAAGGCAAAAGCAGTCGGCGCTGCTGTGGTACGTTTTTGTACGAGACAAGTGCATTACTTCAGTACTAGGAAGAAATTTAGCTTTCAGAAGCTCAAGAGCAGAAGTACCTGCCCACCAGAGAAGGGCTGCTCGCTGGCACGATCTCACAGGAAGTCATTCCGGGAACAGATCTCACTGGTTACCTGCAGGAAAATGAGGCAGCATTTTATGCGGATCTTGTTGTTTTCATGACCAGGTAAGCACACCTGAAAAAAAAAGAAAAACAACTTGAAAAACGCACTTTATAATGACGCGTTTATAATGATGGCTGTCTTACATCCAACGAGTAGGCGTGCGTATGTTTCTCCCGCACCCCTCAACTCCGTGGCTTTCGGTTGCCTACTTTCGGCTCCTACGTGCGGTTCCTCTTGTGAAACTACCAGTAGTTTACTTCGAAGCCTTGGCATTATGTGGTCCGTTTACAACTGCGGAGATAGGTGCATATTTTTCTTTTATAATATGCTGTACTTATGCGGCGCTCTCGGGTGTCGGTGATACTGGGTGTCACCCTTTTTTTTTCTGTCACATAATTGCCGTGTACAATTTTCTTATCACTCATCAGACGTTTGGCTCGAAAGCAGTCGCACAATTGATGTATACAATTTTTGATCACGTATCAGACTCGGACAGTTTAGCCGTATAGCATTATAGGTATAATTCAACGCAGTAATGGCGCTACGCTTCTCTTCTTTAGATTGCATCTCATTCACAACTGTCAGTCACAAAATTGCTGTATACGGCAGAATGGCAAGGGCGTAGGCGAGCTGGCACGTAATTAAAACAGTGGAACGCGAGACACGGAATGAAAACAGGAGACGACACATTCTGAAACATAGCAGCTGCTGATAGAAGACGAGGAAGTAAGCGTGTCGACTGTGGTGAGGCATGCGTCGTCTGCTGCTCGAAGCGGGCATCGCTTGCCGGCATTCAGGGCGTTCGGAGCAGAGTGTGAACGAGAGGATCGCGAATGCCGTAAAAGCGGTGAATGAGTTCCCGCGTTCACGGATTTCGATGATGTAGTGTTAATGTAGCATAATGAAGGGAATGTCGGTGGCGACGACGAGGTAATCGACGAAGACATGCAATAGCGCCCTTAGCCGCAAGCCTTGCCCTTCGGAAGAAAGCGTCGGCATGGTGCCATTCCTTCCGAAGCATGAGCATGGCGTGCGCACCACTGTTGACGGTGATGCAGCGCCCAGTGATCCCATGCGCAGACGGGCATCACAGAATGCTGCAGCGAAATGCAAGATAATGTGGAGGAAGCAGCAGCACTCGACAGTAGCATCCGAAGTCATAGGTCAGCACATGGGGCGTCAAGTTGGTTCAACCCAGCTTGACGAGATGGAATTCATTTTACAATGCTCTGCATTGGATACGTGAAGCACCCCGCGGAAGCCTAGGCAGTATGTGCGACGCGCTTAATGTGCAGATGTTCCAGGAAGAAGACATCACCCTCATTTTCGAGTACACAAATGTAATCTCTACTCTCGCGCTGCGACTTTCGACGCCTTCGCGGCGTCCGTGGGATTCACGCATTGCTGTGTGAACGTGACAAACTCACCGGCATCTCAGTCGTTCGCGACTTTCGCGGCATTCACTGACATAGTGTGAACATAGCCTTAGGTCCGCCGAATATCCTACATGACACCAAGGGGTCATAGACAAGTGATCTTACACGGAATTATTAGCAGCTAGAAGTTATGATCACGTGTAGTTATACAATCTACAACGTACCTGACAGCGTTTTGCAAAATTTGATGCATTGCCGGTGACGGTTCAGCATACTGTGTTTAGTATTTTGTTCACAGCGAAGATACCATGCAACGCGGCAGCTAGGACGCCGAAAGTGTGGCGTCCTGGTATCCGCCTGCACGCAGGCGCTGCGCCTTTTCTCTATTGTTTCGCGTCCAGCCAGTGCACCGTCGCAGTTATGATGCTCCTACGGCGAAAATAATCTAATTAATTAATATTTAATTAAACGTTAATTGGTATAGCTGTAGCGTTCTCTTTGCAACATAACCACGACGTGACGGAGCAACCTACCTGCGATACGATGTCCTACAATCGGCGAAGGAGCAAACTACACCCACTTGCTGCAATTGGTCCCGTACGTTCTGCTGCATGCTGAGGAATGCTGCAGAAATACGCTCGGCCAGAGTTTTGCTGGGCATTACACGAGCACCAGGTTGCAAGGTCGTGATGAGCCGGATAAACACTTCGTTCTTGACGAGGTAAAAGGGCTGGAAGGTTCCGACCTCGAAGGCTGTAATTGTGGACTCCACTTGAGCCCTGAAACTCTGCCGTGCGATCGGGACCTTCTGCTGGCTCTCAGGTGTTGTCGCCTGCTTCAATAAACCAATCAATTTATTAAGCTCCCAAAAGTCTCATACGGGCGTTACATGGGAGGAGTGGTTTACAGGAAGTGAGGAAATAGACAATACATAGAAGAAAAAAAAGCAGTAAAACAGCAACAACAAATGGAAACAACAACAACAACGTTATACAAGTATAGGCTACAGAGGGTGTCATAAATGACGCAAGATTTATTAACTTGAGATAGAATTACGAAATTGAAACGGGTCAGTTATGGTAACGATGTGGGGCGGGAGGTTATTCCAACCAATGGCCGTCTTGGGGAAAAAGGAATTTGAAAATTATTGAGTGTTACATTTTAAGCGGGCGACTTTGAGTTCGTGGTCGATGCGAGATCATATTCTGTGAGGAGAATTGATATAGGATGACCTGATGACAGGAGAATGGTAGAACTTGTGAAACAGTAATAAACGTGCGGCCCTCCTACGGACGTGGAGTTCAGCCAGGTTGATGTTTTTTTTTATTTTTTTAATGGAGAGATACTTGGATATGGCCAGTAGTTACTAGTGATGAACCTGGTTGCGCGGCTTTGAACGGCGTCGATGTCGCGCACTAGGTAAGCAGTAGATGGATACCATACGGCAGAGGCATACTCCACCCGTACGAAAATTCCTGAATCCGAAACCAATCAGGTTTCTTCGATCAGACCTGATTCCGGACTGAACCCAAAATTGGGCGGGAATGACGATCAGGAATTATTCAGGAATGGGGTATCAGGATCTATTCTGGTAATTTATTCCGGGATTGAATGGGTCCTGAACTCAAAACTGAATGTAACCGGAACAAACCCGCCAGTTATCTGATCATACCCGGATATGCACTTGATAGAATACAGGATGATCCCTGAACGAAAACAGAAAGCGCCTGAATAACTTCGGAAGAAATGCTGAATCCATGCTGGTGCATGCATGCGCTTGCTATAAACCTTTACTCGAGTGGATCTATTTGAAAACAACGAAAATGTGACTAGACCAGCAAGAGATGCATGCAGGATTAGTGTGAAACCTGAAATCGGGCTACTTGACCATGCGCCCTTGTCGTGCCTTTACATACTACATGCATGAATGGAACACAAAGTGTAAGATTCAGTCGACAATTTTATTTCCATGGTTTCGTTTGCCTTTCAATTCACTTAATTTGGTCCCAATAGATTTCAGTAGAGCCGGGGGCGACGCCTTCCATTCCTCCCGTCCTACGCTGTGTGCCTCAGTGACTTCTGCAAATAAGGCACACACATGAAGACAGAGTAAGAAGTCCCTAAGCGGAATCGAGGCACAAATACTTATAGCAAGACAACTTACCGTTTTGGAAGGAGAGGGCTTGTCTTGTGGTAATTCAAGAGAGCGCTGATGCGATCGAGTTGGTTCCTATCGATGGACGACATGGCATGCAACACAGAACGCACGACACAACACACACACAAACACCTTCTCAGAAAGCGCAAGCAAATTCCTGTTGCATTCTTCTATTAAAACGTCCATTTCATCCTGGAGCGCAGTCTTGTCGTCTGCAAGAAAGAAAGACAAAGTGATGAAGGAAAAAGCGCCACACACAAAACACACGCATTAAGAAGCGGCCACTTACCAGAAATATTCACCAAATATTCTTCTTGCTTGTCAGCGTACTCTAACTCCCCTACCTGTACACGTTTCACTGTTGTAGTTTTCTATGTGGGAGCACACACACACAAAAAGCGTTGTTTTTCACACGAGGACGTCTTGACTCTTGACGCCGACGATGGCGAATGAATCCTGTCTGGCCCTAGCACTTCAAATTACTACGGAGGTCAGGTGACCTACTGACGTTGACAATATTCCAAGAATAAGTATGTTCCCTATCAGTCCGAAGGGAGCAGCGGTGCAAAAGGGGAAGGGTCAGTGTATGCTTCCCATTGAGCTCTGGAATTTCCCGCTGACCTAAAAAGTTGAAACCAGTTTAGCTCCTCGTACACTTTTGTCCAGAGGGACTGCAATGTACATGTGGTTTGGTGGATTTGAAGCCAAACGGAAACTTTTGCAACACCTCCATATTATCATGTTACCTCCTCAAAAAAAAAGAAAAGAAAAAGTAATAAAATAGGCATGATATATTAAGCTTTATTGCTTTTTGCCAACCTGTTTACGCTATTGTTATCAATCATATCGTACTGTGCATTTCCGGCATTCACTGGTGTCCCTTTTCCCTGCCCAGAAAGTTATCTCAGCAATAAGAATTAATACTAATTCGTGGTTTTACATCAAACATAAGCTTAACATAGTCCCGCGCTACCATGGTCACTTCACCTGATCGTCCTGCCATCACATCATCTCATCGCTGGTTCGACTGGCCATGCACGGGATCTCGAAATGATGTACACAGCGCGTGGCTCCAGAAAAATGTTCCTGGGTGCATTGTGTTGAGGGATCCCGAGTATTTGCTCACCTTGAATGTATTTCAGTTTCTTGAATGTATTTCAGTATCGGGAAAAAATGTTTTGCGGGATTCTGTCGATAACGGTCGTAGATACGCTACATATAATTTAATAATTCTAGACTTTGAGGGCAACGTGATCGAGGATCTCTGTAATCATGTTACGTAATATCTATTGCTACACTTGAAATATTTTCAAAGATTGTCAAATGAATCCCGGTTGACGACCAAGTATCAGGCACGTCCTTCCGGTTTGGTTCAGGCGATATTCAGGCGGATTCAGGAAAGCGGCGTTCGGATTCCGGCTGGACCTACGCCGGAATGTCCTGATAGTGCCTGAACAGTGCCGGATTCCGCCGGAATCAGCCGGATAGTGCCCGGAATCAGGTCTGATTCAGGTTATTCAGGAAGTTTCGTACGGGCAGCTGAGGCCGGACTAATGTGATGTAAGCAAGGTGTTTAATATTAGAGGGAGAAGACGAGAGATGCCGTTTCAAATATCCTAAGGTGCGGTTAGCTTTGTTAACGATGGAGCTTACGTGGATGTTCCAAGAAAGGTCGTTTTGCAAATTAACGCCCACATACATATATGATGTAGCGGAGTAAATTACAGAACCATTAAGGGAGTACGAGTGGTTGAATTTTGAAGTTTTCCTACCAAATGGGACTTGGCAACATTTATCAATATTGAGTGACATTAGCCACTTACTGCACCACTGATCGATGATATGAGGTCATCTTGAAGGATGAGATGGTCGTCGGAAGAGGAGATGCAGCGATAAATGACACAGTCATCGGCAAAGAGACGTATATTTGACTGTATGGACAGGTCATTAATGAACAGGAGAAACAGGAGAGGTCCTAACGCGGTACCCTTCGGTACTCCGAAAGAGACTGGGTGGGCATCTGAGAGTACGCCATTGGTGAAGACAGACTCCGAACGGAAACTCAGGAATGCAGGAATCCAAGATAACGTTGTGGAATCAATATTAAAGCTTCACAGCTTGGTCATTAGTCGGACATGAGGAACCCGGTCGACGGCACGAGAGAAATCAAGGAATATGACGTCTGTCTGAAGTCTGTTGTCCAGATTAGTATGAATATCGTGAATGAACGAGGCGAGTTCGGTTTCGCAGGAAAAATGTTTGCGGAAGCCATGTTGACAGGGCGAAATGAGGCCATTAGACTCGAGAAAGGACATTCGAGGACATGTTCGAGAATTTTAGAGGGCACACTCGTTAGTGATATTGGACGATAATTGTTAGCGTCGTGCTTGTCACCTTTCTTGTAAATAGGGATGACTTTACCCACCCGCCAGTCCTCCGGGACGACAGCAGAAGATAACGACTGCCGGAAGATACCAGTTAGATAGGAAGAGGAGATGATCCTAGTGCCCTTTAATATTTTACTGTTTATGCCGTCGAAACCACATGACGAAGAAATGCGAATCGAATCGATTAGCTTTAGGATACCGCTTTCAGATACGACGATCGGCTCCATGGGAGGACAAGACAAAGGTGGACAGCTTGGAATGTCAGACGGACTTTCTGTTGAAAAGGCCTGCGCGAAAGTATAGCCAAGCAATATTGCACTGGTCAGGCGGGACAGGGCCCCTTCCTTTATGAAGTAATGTCTCATTATTGTTAGCTCTGGCTGGGTTTATAGTGGACCAATTTTTTTTTTTTGGGGGGGGGGGGGGTTCTGAACAAGGAGCTTCGGAAGGTTGCAGGAAAAGAACTTGCGTTTCGCATCTCTGACTGCGTGCTTATAGGACTCGGCACATGAAATATACCTTTCCCAAAACACGGCGGAATTCCTAGTTTTCGCTCTTTTCAACAAGTCTTTTTTCTTATTCAGTAATGCTTTGATGGACTTGTTGTACCATGGGGCGCGGGAAGAAGCTAGAATCGACATAGACGGCACGTACCTCTCGACAAGGCTGGACAACAGTGACTTATAGAAGAGCCAATTCTCTTGGACAGAGCGAAATGGCTGGCTTAGAAGAAATGACTGAAGAGATTAAGAAAGAGCATCGCTTATGGCAATGAAGTTGGCACGTTCGTATAATCGAATCAACTTCTTGGTGGTACGACACTTCGGTGTTTCAGAACTTATATTAAAGTGAATGACATTGTGGTCGCTGATGCCGGTCATGCATGAAACGGGACTAACAATATCTGGTACTGGGGCAACACCAAATTTAAAATATTTGCAATGCTGCCTGTGACCCTGGTTGGGGACGTTATGATTTGGTGAAGATGAAAATCCAAACACAAACTGAAAAAAAAAAAATCTCTAGCATGGGTGGAACAACCGGGCATGACACAAGGTATATTCCAGTCGATACCAGTAATGTTAAAATATCCAAGAAGCACGAGTTTGTGTTTAGGAAAGCCCATAGCAATATCAGACATAACAAGAGACAGTTCACTTACAAAATCTGTGACATAATCCGGCGTGCGGTAACACACTCCCAACAGTACATTTGTGGGCCAGCACTGTACACACACCCAGACAATCTCAAGAACAGACAAGACTGGTAGCAGATATGAAGAAAAAGTGTTTCTGTCGGCAACGAACACTCCCCACCCCTTCTCCCACCTCTGTCTTTACGATATTAAGTGAAATTAGTCAAAGATGGCATTATCTCTGAGTCATTTACGTCGGAATTCAACCATGTTTCGGTGACAACAACAATATCGGAGCAAGTTTATAAGGCAAGATATTCAAGGTGATCTCTCTTGCCAAGAATACTACGAATATTAGTGTACAGGATGGAGGGGGAGAAAGTTTAGGCGTGGTAATGTTAGGCACGCCGGGCTATCTGTTGGAACGTGCAGCAACAGTCCCAAGATCGGCGTCGCACTCGTACATCTTTCCCTCTATTAGCAGCTTGTCGAAACTAGTCTTATATGGTTTCCCTTGCACTTTGGCATATTGGATAACATGCTTACGGGCAGTTCGGACTTGAAGCAAATAGTCGCCACTCACGGAATACTAACAATTCTCGAACAAATGACTTTGACTAAGAATTTCTTCTTTCTTTTTGAAAGATGTGAATTTGACAATGAACGGTCGGTTAATAACTAGACGGTATCTACCCAAACGGTGAGCGCGCTTGATATCGTCAGGTCTAACGGTTTTCCCGAGGTTTTGCTCGCAGACGTTGATGATGTTTGTCTCAGACTGCGCCCAGGATTCATTTGGATAATCTTGGATCCCGTGGAAAACGAAGTTGGTGCGTCGCATTCTGTGCTCCAAGGCGTCAATTTGTCGGTTAAGAAGATCGACGCCGGCAGATACGATATTTGTTGTTTTCGTTAGATTGTTCATTGACTTGTGAAGATTTCCAAATGAAGCAATCTTGGTTTCTATTGACTCAACTCTACATGATAATGCAGCAACTTCCTTCTCGGTTGCGCTTAGATCCGCCTTAACGTCGTTCATACACTGACCAGCTTCAAGGCGCTGAATTGAGGACATCAGGGAACTAATTTGTTCATCAGTGAAAGGGCCTGGGCTAAGTTCGACATCCCTTGACTGAAGTAGTACATGTATCGTAGTGTCAACAATCTCACAGCAAAGAGCGATCAACACTCTGGGGCCAGGCAACAGCACCAAAAAATGCGTTCGCTAAGTTCTCTTGGCTTTGAGCTTTATTCGTTGTGTACTGCTTCGTCGCTGTTGGGTGGACTGCCTACACACCAGAGGCACATAAGAGTTTTTACAATGCTGTATAAATTATCCCTTGCAACCAAGTTTAATTGCAAAAAGATGCTGTCACGAGAAACCGGTTCCAGAACAGAGGCACACACTGAACTTCAAATACACTCTTACCTGGGGATGCCTTTTCAGGTGAGAAGATGCTCTGACACAAGTCAAATATGTCTTCTTTCACGTCATCGTGACGTGTTGCCGAGCCGAGGAATCCCGCCAGGAGCATGCGCCGTAAGATCCCGCGTATGCGTTCATCGGGAGTGGAAATCTCCATGACAGCAGCTTTCGCGCGATCGGCAGATTTCGGCAGCGGCGGCAGCCACAGCGCGAGCTCGCGGCATTACTTGCCATTGTGCAACACCGATGACGTAACGGGGAACCGAAGAGCGGTCCGTACAGTTACACCATCGGCAGGGAAATATGCGCGGGAGAGGAGGAACGCGGAAGAGACATTTCCAGCGCGCGCTCATCGCAGAGTGGAGCGACTTCGTCCGGAAAAATTTGTGGCGTATTAGTTTCTCTGCGGGAAGAACAGTTTCCATCGAAAAAAAGTATGGGGGTTCGGGAAATTTCGTAGTCCCTTTAAAGGTTCATGCGAATTGTGGGACAACAGCCCGGGGCGGAAGGGGGGGGGGGGGGATTGGTCAGGCTTCTACGGCCAAAGTGAATGACCGCTTCGTTGGAGTGTGGAGGGACGTATGTGAATGAAGACATCTTTGCTCCAGACCGGTTAAGAAATGCGAGGTTCACAAACAACCAGGCAAGACGGGCTGGAATAGGCAAGCATTCGGGAAGATAAGGAGGTTAGTGGTTAGGTGGGGAAATTTTCAGAGCAAGTAATTTTTGTGTGTAACATATATTTATATCTATTTGTAATACACAGTTGTGGCATGCAATAAAGTAAGTAAAAAGTAACCAAAAATTCCCAACCCGGTCCGAGAGTACAAAGGAGCCAAACACTCTAGTGGCGGTGACGGACATACGCAGGAGCAACTCACACTGATTGCAGCAACTTGAACGCACCTAACATTACAGAAGGGCCACCCCTTCCTATCACACATTGTGTTTTTTACTTGCCCTGCCGCAATTCCGTTATCGTTGCAGGAACCAGCGACATTTTAGCCCGTACGAAACGTCCGATTCGACTGTCGCGCATGCGCGTTAGTTGCAGATCGCGTGATTTCGCTCAAACGACCCAATCGCTCTCAGTCGGCTCGACCGATTGGCATTGGCTTGGCGAAACGGGCTTCATGTTGACGGGCCGTATCGCCAATGATCAGTCAATATGTGCCCAATATTGTGTGCTGCTTGGGACTATGGCCTCTGGCGATGAAACATCCCCATTCATCACCTTCAAATAAAGTTGTCGTTGTACAATAGAAGACACGACCGGAACCATCTTATTCAGCCTTGGGAGTTCTATGAGTAGAAATTGAGCTCATTATTAGTGGCCCATAAAAGTTTCCAAATACAGTAAACATAATATAAGTGTATTTGCTGTGAAAACACTTTAAGTGGTCGAATGAATGAGAGTAAAACAGGCGCTTTTTCTAATAGTTCTTCTACTTGTTAGCCCAAGAGTGAAAGTAAGTGAAGTTGTAGGATCTCTTTCGTACTTGCAGTCGATAAAGCACCCAACAAGGACTCTCCATGGGAAAACTCAAACCCCACGGTTCTAAAGTCGAATTTAAACATTCGACTTCATCCGAGTGCAGCACGCCTAGCCTCAAACCGAGAAAACATACGTTTATGTAGAATATCCACCCCAGCCCACCATCAAGGTGACGTCAACATGAGGGCCACTGGCAACTCCCACAATTGAGCAAAACGCGTCACGTGGTCACGCAATACCCTGCCAATTCCCTTTATGAAATGACATTTATGTGTTAATATGTTTTTAGTCTATTTTATATGTTAATAGTCTCAAAAAGAAAAATATACCCTGCATTTAACACGTGCAGTAGGATCTACGATTGCCTTTTCAATCTGCGTTCTGTTGTCTTACGTTCCATATGGTTCCGTACCCGGTCAGCTGTAATGGTTGCCATATGACGAGCTTCCGAACTTGTGTGATTCCCGGCTCGCGTCCTGCCTTTTTCGGGTCATTGGGTTGGTGTTGGAGTTGTTCGCCATAGTATGCACTTTTCTCCTAACATTGCGGCGGACTGTTTTACTGTATTGTTATCTGCTGCGAAGCAACGAACCGCAACGGTCGTCAGTCGCCTCAGTGAAATTCTGTCTGCTGCATATAGAAGGAGCATCGGGACCTGATGATGTACTGCAAATGCTGAAGTTCAATACTTAGAACCTTCATCTAAAGAGAGCAACTGTGCTCTCGTGTGGTTCTGACTGAAAAGCACTTTCAACAAGGTTAGCACATTTATTTTGCAGTTCCAAGTCTACGCAATCAAAACCATGCAAGTGCATCCGATAAATCGCGTAGCTGTTTTGTAACACGTATGCTTTCTTACGTATCCCACATAACCCCCCGCTTCATGAACCCAGTTATACTTCTATACTAGTGACCCTTCTGTTAGCTCCTTACTAGGATATGCCGCTCTGAAGTATTGAGATGACGAGAGTTCGCGGGGGCTGCACCTCTGCTTTCGAAACATCAATTCATTCCACACCGTGCTTACTAGCTTTGTATCGAGTCTGACAACTCCAACAGACCTGGGTTCCCTTTTCCAGGGAAGTTTGAAATGTAAGTCTGTGTTATATTAGTTTCACATATCCCCACCACGTAGTGAGTGTGTATATCGCTGTATAGCATGTCTAGCGGTCATTATTATTGAACACCTTATGTGGAAAACTCGACAGCAGCCACACAGTGCCAACAATTGTTTCTGCCTTTTCTTCAACTGCTTCTTTTTATTATAATATTAATCTAGTATTGTCATCTGATTTTTCATCGTCTGATAGCATGATGTGCAGGTCTTTGGCCTCTGTTGTACTGATGATGCCACCTGAATTGGCGGCAAAACGTTTGCGCTCCGTTTTTAATATTTGTGTTAAGCGGTGTTTGCAGTAAAAGATGTAACATTTTGAGGTGGTCACCCGACATTTGGAATATATTTTCAAATAAAGTTCTTGCTTTACGAAGCTCTCTACATTGTAGCAATCATTCTTATTGTCTATTGTTTAGGGGATACCGTTCTTGCAGTCACATGAAGCACTGAAGGGCCAATTTCGAAAGCACAGACAATCTGATTTATGGTCTTGCAGATATGGCACAGCGTATGCACGAGGTACCTCCATTTCAGGAGCCTGAGAACACTCAAAGCAATTAGTGTACTAGCATAAGATATTGTGTGCAGCATTACACATTTGTTTTTGCTAGGGCAACTAACAATGGTGAATAGAAAGACAGTTACAACCTGTTTACACAGAAGACATTCAGGTTAATTAGCAATTTCCTGCAAGAGAGCTAAGGCTTTTCCAGATTACTAGAACATGGGTACCTGATTGTAGATAACAAAATCCCATACACCAGAGGTCAGTGTTTCACTCACACACTGCTTTCTATGAAAACTGTTAAAAGGCGTGATCCCCTAAACCTGCACAAAACTCCTGGAGTGTCTTCATTGGACACTGTCGCTGTTCCTCTCAGAAGGTGTTGTCTATGAACATGACTCCCTGTTCTGGATGCACTGCCTGAAGTAGCTTCAGCATGCTTTCCCTACATGAATGGTCGCAACTTATATGAGCAGTGTTGTACTTACTGAAAGCAAAATGAAATGCTATGTCTTGGCAGGTTATGTTGATATCCTTCTTAAGACGTCATCGAATCGCCCCCCCCCCCCCCTTGCCGCTCTGTGTTCACGGAGTGGGCCAAACACTATACCGTGCCGTGAGAACGGTCGTGTGCGTTGATAGCGCTCGAACTTATCCTCTGCGCAAAACCATGCTGCCCATGAGAGCCATGAGGACATGGCTATTTTGACCGCAGAGAGATGTTCCTTGCTGCCTTTATTCGAAACCGCACTATCAGACGCAAGCCCTCTTGCCATCAAGTCAATGAGTATTGCCTCCCAGTCAGGGCAATCAAGAGAATCAATCACTCAGGCTCAGAAAAGCTGTTTTCTACGGAGGTCTGACCCAGGGCAAAGACATGAGTGGCCCCGAGAAAGCACCGGAGCTTCTTTGAATTGTAGATGTGTCAGCTTTTAATTTCTTCCTTCTCCCTTTTTTATGTAGTGCCTGATTACTTAAGCCTTGTACAGCTTTGGAGATTCAGGATGTGGAGATGATGGAATAGGTGAAATTAGGCTTTAGATACAATGAGGCAAAGTGTAACAACATACGTTCTGAGAATGTTTATATATCATTCACACAAAGAGAGGGTAGGTATTACAATAGATGTTACATCTTTTTCTGGCTTTGATATTTATTTAATCCTGAATATACCTTAAAAGCACTTACGGGCGTTACATGAGGGGGGACATCAACATGGGTGACTTAACAAATACAGAAGTTGGCAGGAGCATGCATATTTGAAAGACAGCCTCTTGTTTTCGGCTGTTCATCAGTCTTGCTTAAGAAATTGTTCAGTGTAGCAACGGTACACAATGTCACGAAACTAGTGCTCGTCAAGGGGGGGGGGGATGTGTTTATTAAGAAAAAGAAAGGAAAGGGCTCGTCAAGGCTTATTTAAAAGGACTAGTGTTGTGTATTGTGTGTGTGTGTATTGAACTCATGAACCATTCATCATCGTGAGAGCCATAAGTAATCTTCCTTCCAGAACAGTCGTATTGAGTTGGAAATCTTCGTGAGTTGGAAATGCACTCATATTGCTGTCATTCGCTGTCATTCGAGCTCCTTGCAGGACAAGCACTCGAGCTCCTTTTGCATTATGACACACCAGCCGCACCGGCACCTTAAACAGCAAGTACGCATTAAATATGAGGACACGAAATTTCAGAGAACGTTTACATGTTCGATCACAGTGTGCGTTAAAAAGCTCATCGTTTACCTGTCTGTCGAAGACAGGCGACTGATTCTGTTTGCTTCATCTCTGACCGATGCTCGTAGAGCTTTGACTTCGGCTTGCATTTGCGACATTGGCGACGTTTCGAAAGCGAGGCTCCCGAACTGTTCAGCACACAGAAGTTCCTTCTCGATCGCATAAAGGTCACAAAAAGGTTCCGTGCTCGAAGTCTCCGCATTTCTTGCTTCTACGTCCATATTGAAGATCGCTTTCCGGATGCCACCGGTCTCACAAACTCACTAACAACAGAAATTCCGGTCCGGGCGCCCAATGAAACATGAACCTCAAGTTTTCGTCACGCACACGGAAATTGGCGGATATCCATTACAAAGAGGCTAGAGTTCGGCGCTGATGGCGCGAGTTGAGGAGGAAAAGCCAAGCTGTTTTTCAGCTCCCCGTTTGGGAAACTTTGCCGCCACGCACAGCCAAAATATTTCGCGTGTGGCTTGGAGCCATATTATGCCTTCGTAATAGATGCAGACGAAAGATTTGTTGTACTTCTGGTCACAGTCCCTTTAAGAAATGTGTGATCAAGTCACGTTCATTATTCATTCAATGAATACTATGGACTTGGGAAGGTCTCCTGTCCGCGACGCATTGCTGTGTCATGCTGTGTCTGCGGCTGTTGGCGGTTGTGGTTCCAAATATTGTCTGAGACAATAGGAGGTAGTGATTACGTCACGCAATGGTTGACGGGAAAATGCTTCATTGTTGCAGGAGGTGAGAGGCTATTGTTGTGGAGTCAATGCCCTCCCCCACTGAATTTTGCTTAAATATAGGTATTCCTGTATAGTGCTGATCATTTTGGAGTGATATCATAAATTCGTTAATGAGTTCATCTGACAATAGAGGGGGCTTTGTGAAGGCCTCCTGTCTGGAGCGCATTGCTGAGTCATGCAAGCAAGAATGACTTCTGGAACGGATGACTTCACGTCCAATGACAGCGCAGAGCGCATCATGCCCTTGGCGGGGAAGCCACCTTTCTTTATCTTTAATAAACGTACCACCCCCCTCATTGAGCGTGTTATTGCTTCATCTGGATCTCTCGCTGCCGGGGAGTGTTGTTATTTTTCAATTTGACTGTATTTCCTTTAGGCCTAGTTCTGTCTTAGGGTGTTTTGTTGAACCGTCTAGCGGCCGCTCGCTTTGTGTTTTTCTTCATGATATCGTGCCCATTCGAGAACTGCCTTTCTTGTTGTAACCTGCCCAGACCTGATGCCGTGATCGTGACCCTTAGGCCCAGCCGGAGGAATACGTCGTGTCTTGTCTGTGCATGGTTTCCGGTGTTGACAAGTCTCGCCCTTCTTAGCTAGCACTGTATCTAGCAAGCCCACAATGAGTAGTGTATGAAACTGAAGTGTATTTACGATGTTTCGATTAGCAGAGCATGCTCGCAATTACCTACGGCTTGTTGTTCCGTATGAATTTTTTTCTAGTTTGTATAGAGGTCTTAATCAGGACCTATCCAGCCTATTCATTTCCAATTTAGCAGAGAGAAACTTGGTTCAATCTGGATACATTATTGAGCGAACAATATCTTTTCTAAACAGGTATTCCTAACCACTTTGTCAGCACCCCTTATCAATCTCTGTGCCAAGCACACTATATACCAGCTTTTATAGGGAAGTAGTAATAGCCTTTCTGTCCGTTTTGTAACTATTCCGTATTTAGTCTCTATTCAACAGCAGTATTTTAATGACGTTCTGAACCCGACCATAATATACGCAGGCAAAACAGAAGAAAATAATTTTGGAAAAGGGATTTTATATAATTTCTTTAATATGCCATGTCATTAGCCATTCTTTCACGCGCCGTACGATGACAGAGATTTCAAAATCGTTCAGCATTTCTCGAAACGTCCTGGAACCGCGACAAGCTCAAGAGATGGCCCATTCTACCGTCGTCATATCTCCTCAGCCGAGCCATTGAGCGGAGACGTCGGCTCCATGCCCCATTTCAACAAGAGCTCGCCCACGAGTCCTTGCTCGTCATCAGCCAGCGCTGTCTGTCGCGCATGCGCGGTTTTGTTGGGTTCGCTTTCGCTGCTGCAATTGACGTTTCTTGTCGCCGCATGTAGTTCGCATAATTTCGAGCGTTCCCAGTGGATTAAATGCTTTGTACTTTCGTTGTTGTCGTTCTAACATCCCGTCTGACATTGCAACGGTCCGTAAGTGGAAGCGTGTCTTACAACCGCAAGCAGACCAGCAAGTGTGGTCCGAAATGTCAGAGTGAAGACGCGGATCTGAAGCCAAATCGCTCTTCGCCTTCAGGATTTTTGCCATTTCAGGTGTGTAATCAATATAACCGTGAAGTAATATGCTCGACTTCGCCATGCATTCCAAGTGTCTGTTGTACTCTATTTACAGGCGACCTGCACAACGACAGGGAGATAGAACGCCAGATGAAAGCGTTAGCGACTGTATGATTTGTGCAAACGGTATGTCATATGTCTCTACACTGCTCTACATGGGTATCCCGCCATCGTGAGTAGTATGTAGGGGTTGGGAGGGAAACTGGATGAGAGTTAGCTATATGGACCTCTGGGCCCTGCCCTGAGCCCTGCGCATATTTTTCCCTGCGCGGCGCCTGTGTGGAGGGTTGTCCGCGCGCTTATCGGCGAGGGGAGGGCTGCGTGCGCGTTTACCCTCTCACATTTTTCAGCCTGGGCCAACTTCTTTCGACATTTCTCAATCTGCGCCGACTTTTTTCGCGACTTTTTCCTGTGCGCGACAGGCGGCACTCGGGTGGAGGCTCCTACCGGTGGGCTGAGCGTGGCCAGAGGGTTGCGTGAGCGCTTACTAGCTCACATTTTTCAGCCTGGGCCAACTTCTTTCATCATTTTTTCAACCTGTGTCGACTTCAATCGCAATTTTTCCCCGCTACAACAGGTGTGCAGTAGGCTGTTTACATGCAAGGATAGCCATACACAAAAGTACAAGTGAAAATATATTTATTAAAGTCATGACTCTGTGTGAAGGAAAAAAACTTAGCCACAAATCTCATGCAATAGCATTGAAGGGCTATCACAATTTTTCTTTATTAGTGATAATTATGCAAGTTTTCATTGCAGAATGGGTAGCACATTTTTAATCAAAGAAGATATTTTTAATCAATACGATTACAATCAAAAATTAAAAGTTTTATTATAAAAACTCTAACATGAGCACCATAGTGGAGCTCTAATTACAAGTGACCATAGATGTATGTAACTTCAAGAACAATACCTGGATCGACTTCTTTAGCGATTTTTTTTGGCGCGGTGACCAACGGTGCGCCCTGGGGCGACTTCTTTGGCGATTTTTCCCTATGGGCCGACTTTTCTAGGGATTTTTTTTTCAGCGCGTGGTGGGCGGTGCGCAGGTGAGAGGCTGTCCGTGTGTTTACCAGCTGGCTGAAGAGCTGAGCGTACACTTATGGTTGTACACACTGGGCCGACTTCTTTGGCTACTTTTCAGTCTGGACCGAATTCGTTCGCATTTTTTTTCATGCGGCGCGCAAGTAGGGACATGACACTGACAACATCGGGCCACATCTTTGGCGATTTTTTCATCCTGGGACGACTTCCTTCGCAATTTTTTTTAGGTGGTGCGTGTATCAAAATTAAAAGCTTGATAATAAAAAGTCTAACATTATTATACGTGACCACCATAGTGGGGCTTTAATTACAAGTGCCGATATATGCACGTGGACAGCAGAGAACCTGGAAGACCATGGGACATGAACACAAGAGGAAATCAAATCTATAACACTACATTGGTTAATCAAAAACAACAGAGGAGGAGACTATCATTTAACTATCATAAAATCACCCTCGTGACTTCCCCATACAATTTTCATTTCTAAGAGACACTACAAACCTTACTTTGTTTTATGAATTCAACACAGAAAATATATTAAAAAATGAACTTCACAGCATAGCACACTCCTAGCCAACAACCAGCTCTAATAATATCGGCCATGATTTGTTGAAGACGGAAGGCGTACGCCTGACAGTTATGAACATTTTCGAGCGCAATAGGGAAGATTATTCCAACATTACACAATTAATAAATTTCTTATTAAGTAAACAGCATAGACATACGGAAATAATGAGAAACAAAACGATCAATAGAGAGCCAAAACCTATCACATAAACAACAGACACATGCAGGAAAATAAATGAAAAATAATCTATCAAACCGATCAACATGCACGGATGAATAGCAGAGAAACACTCTGAACGGCGCATCTGCCAAAGTGTAAACAACAGACAGGAAAATATTATTGAAACAAGATCAATAGCTAAGAGCCAAAATCCAACACGTAAAAAAGAGGTACACAATGGACAAATAGTTGAAGAACAATCTAACAAAACGATAAACATGCACGGATGAATAGCAGAAAAACGTTTTGAACGATGCATCTGCCAACATGTAAACAACACACAGGAAAATAATAGCAAACATTACAAATCGAAATAATATATCTTTTGAACTATCATAAAATCAACCTTGCGAGCTAACAATATAGAATTTTCATCCTACTCAGACACTATAAACATTACCTTGACAGAACTATCCAAACACGAAGCACAGCTATGCTTTACATAGTCAACCAGACTCGAGACCCGGTGGGGTCACTCTCTCCCTCTAAACACCCCAAAGCAAAGAACCTGTTGTCTATCTGTGGGATGGGGAAATCCTCTCTCTTTTTCATATTCTTTCCTCCAAAAGGAAATATTCTTAGGACCAGTGTACAGAGACGAAATTTGTATTTATCGCAAATAGACATTAGAATTATTCGACTCTCAAGAACACAATAAGAATTCTATCAAAAACAATAGCACGCAAAAAATCTAAGAATAGACGTCAATATCTGTGCAAACTGATTTTAGAGAAACATTATCTAAGCAAACGAAAAAATATTATTGGCGCAAACAATACCAAAACGAGAAAGGATGCATTTTAATGTATTTCAGATCAGACACAACTATTAGGCATTCATTATTCTCAACTCACAAAATATCAATCGAGTGAATATCTGAAGCAAAAAGAGAAAGTCAAATTTATTCAATGATGGAAACAATACTCATTCGAAAACGAGAAACAAATTTAATTACATATTTTTTATGATAACTTTGAAAAATTAATTTCTACACGCAGAAGCCACAATCAACTCATCTGAAAATGTAAATTCTTGTGTTTGCTACACTGCTAAAAAATACATTCCCAACTAGTAGAATATTTTTATTAATATCAATCGAGTGATCATCTGAAACGAAGTCAAAACCAGTAATTAATTTAGGCACACATTTTTTCGCAACCACGCAGCGCAAATATACATCACGGAAACATGTCTTTTTCATTCAGGGCCCACTAGTGGAAACGAAGTGAGAGAGGGAAGCTGAGTTCCCGTACACTTCCGTTAAGGTTACGCCCGCAGGGAGTAGGAGAATCCAAACAATGGTCTTGGTATACAAAGCGATAAACTGACTCCTCCAAGTCAAGTTAGGGAAGGAGGGTCTCTTGCGCTGTCTTGTACGTAGAATCATTGAAAGCACATGTTCTTTCCTTACACATCACATCTTTTTGTAAATTGAATTTCATAATTCTAATGTCAGGTGGAACATTCTAAACCTGTTAATAAAATTTTAATAAATAAAATTACCACCAATATGATTCAATTAAATGTCGAGCCGCACTACAAAACAGAACAGACAATTGCTATACCTTGAAGAGGTGGACGGATTTTGTACTCGTTACCATAGGTCATGGGAGGACCTGATCAATAGCTGCTTCGAAAAGGAGGAGTCTCGAAACGATTCAATTATCGCTGTATTTCAATACGTCCTAGACATGGTCGTATTCGGAGATATGGCGAAAATTATGGAATTCAAGATGCGAGGACTTGTATGCCGAATCTACAATAGTTATAAAAATATTTGCACGTCATCATCGGAAGACCACTAGGATTGATGGTGGAGTTTTTAAGGTTTGCTAACGAAGAATTGAAATACACTAGACCAGATGTAATTGTAATCATTGCAATGGGCATTGCATTAATCAAGAAAGCAATCAGATCAAATTATCATATACAAGCAGTCTATATCGCACGATTCATTACGGATTTGTTGAAATTACACCTAACGGTTGAAATGGAAAGTACATAAAAAATCTTATCACGTGGTATATTCCACCCTAGAACCTCTACACATTTATTTTATTCTACCAGTTTGCGCAATGACGTCGAATGAACAGAAGTTCAATATTGTGGTGCAAGGTCTGATGTATCACCACTTATTGAAACTCAACAAACATATCAATGGCGGTGGACCACCGGACGATTTTCATCTAATACTCTTTTGTACACCATTCAAGAATCTTCATACAAAGAAAGGAAACATCAATAAGAGAGTGCGTAAGTTCATCGCGACAAAGTGCAAGTTGTTGAAGCAATACAAACACGGCGACAACCTATCACCCGCGTTAATCAACGCTGGATTCAAGCGCCCAATAATCAGAATAAACTACTTGATGTCTTCGGAATTCATCGGTCAAGACAACAAACAGAAACTTCAGAGTTTGGAATAGAATTGTAATTTATCGAAATAAACAAGTGTATAATTGAAATAATAATTGTATTCTTTGTCATCATTGTACGTACATCATACTACGTACAAGGATCTTCGCATGGAATCAGTGTTGGCATTCAAAGAGATTTTTACACGACCACAGTTTATACATCACCGACACCCGAAGGAAAGAATTGTAGAAGAATCGATAATAGAAATTTAGAGACATGTTACATCAATCTTTGTTTACAAAGAGGATCATTAATAATTTGCAAAAGCTTATTTTGTGAATTAAATTGCACAGTGTATATATTTTCTCAAACGATTGGACAGTTGACAATACTATATTAAAAGGAATCTATTATCAAATGATGCAATGCAAGTGATGGACATGCATGATGCACTAGCGGAGTCTACAATTCTAATCATCATAACATGCGGCACACAATTCCAATAAGATTTGGGGAGAATCGAATCACGCAACTGTCATCAGAAATGTTTAACCACTATACAATGAAGATGAGCACTATCCATAAGATACGTAATTATAGTAAGTAAATATTCGTTTTTGCAAACTTAACCAAAGCAGCACACATAAACGGAGCTCCAATTCACAGAATGTACACGAGGTTTTTCATTAGCCATATCGAAAAACTATGAGTCTGTTCATTATGTCATGGAATATGAGGCACTACAAATGGGAAGGGCATACTTTAATTTTAGAAGATTTTAGCTCATAATGAAACAAAACGCAAACTCCAACACGAAAGGTTCTTGTTTAAATTTTCAAAGTCAAAACTGTATACTAGTTCTTACAATATTTTAATATATAGATTAAAAAGCTGTCTATATAGTCACACATTGTATACAATATATTTGTTTGTACATTAATTGCTAAAATTTATCAGATCACATTCCAGAGCAGTGGTGACTGTCGGTAAGTGTTTAATTAAAATTTGAACTGCTGCCGTAATTTACGAACTGAGTTGTAGAAAGTGTAATTTCACAGCTTCAGCTGGCTCACTTTGATACGCGAAGGTTTTAAGAACTCTTTCATGATGACAAAGAATTTAATCGATTGTATTGACATTTTCTATATACTCTATAACGTAATGTGAATTCTCCATGACGCGGATAGCAAAAGTTACGAATATTTTTCCAACGAAATTTACCTAAAACTCGAAGAAATGGCCATCCGCGTCATCGAACCCGTTTCAGGAAGAAAGCAACACGCTCACGTGCGGTACCGCGTTAACGCGTCGGGCGCAGAATCGCGTTCGGTTTCGGGTACGACATTGGGGAAAGGCGGCGCGGCGTGTTGCCGAAACGTATTCTTCGACGCTCTTAGCTATTGATCTTGTTTCAATAATATTTTCCTGTCTGTTGTTTACACTTTGGCAGATGCGCCGTTCAGAGCGTTTCTCTGCTATTCATCCGTGCATGTTGATCATTTTGATAGATTCTTTTTCATTTAATTTCCTGCATGTGTCTGTTGTTTATGTGATCGGTTTTGACTCTCTATTGATCGTTTTGTTTCTCATTATTTCCGCATGTCTATGCTGTTTACTTAATAAGAAATTGATTAATTGTGTAATGTTGGAATAATCTTCCCTATTGCGCTCGAAAATGTTCATAACTGTCATGCGTACGCCTTCCGTCTTCAACAAATGATGGCGGACATTATTAGAGCTGGTTGTTGGCTAGGAGCATGCTATGCTGTGAAGTTCATTTTTTAATATATTTTCTGTGTTGAATTCATAAAACAAAGTAAGGTTTGTAGTGTCTCCTAGAAATGAAAATTGTATGGGGAAGTCACGAGGGTGATTTTATGATAGTTAAATGATAGTCTCCTCCTCTGTTGTTTTTGATTAACCAATGTAGTGTTATAGATTTGATTTCCTCTTGTGTTCGTGTCCCATGGTCTTCCAGGTTCTCTGCTGTCCACGTACATATATCGGCACTTGTAATTAAAGCCCCACTATGGTGGTCACGTATAATAATGTTAGACTTTTTATTATAAAACTTTTAATTTTGATACACGCACCACCTAAAAAAAAATTGCGAACGAAGTCGTCCCAGGATGAAAAAATCGCCAAAGATGTGGCCCGATGTTCTCAGTATGTATGTCTCTACTTGCGCGCCGCATGAAAAAAAATGCGAACGAATTCGGCCCAGAGTGAAAAGTAGCCAAAGAAATCGGCCCAGTGTGTACAACCATAAGTGTACGCTCAGCTCTTCAGCCAGCTGGTAAACACACGGACAGCCTCTCACCTACACACCGCCCACCGCGCACTGAAAAAAAAAATCGCTAGAGAAGTCGACCCATACGGAAAAATCGCCAAAGAAGTCGCCCCAGGGCGCACCGTTGGTCACCGCGCTAAAAAAAAATCGCTAAAGAAGTCGATCGAGCTATTGTTCTTGAAGTTACATACATCTATCGTCACTTGTAATTAGAGCTTCCTTCACACAGAGTCATGACTTTAATAAATATATTTTCACTTGTACTTTTGTGTATGGCTATCCTTTGCATGTAAACAGCCTACTGCACACCTGTTGTAGCGGGGAAAAAATTGCGATTGAAGTCGACACAGGTTGAAAAAGTGATGAAGGAAGTTGGCCCAGGCTGAAAAATGTGAGCTAGTAAGCGCTCACGCAACCCTCTGGCCACGCTCAGCCCACCGGTAAGAGCCTCCACCCGAGCGCCACAGGAAAAAGTCGCGAAAAAAGTCGGCGCAGATTGAAAAATGTCGAAAGAAGTTGGCCCAGGCTGAAAAATGTGAGAGGGTAAACGCGCACGCAGCCTTCCCCTCGCCGATAAGCGCGCGGACAACCCTGCGCACAGGCGCCGCGCAGGGAAAAATACGTGCAGGGCTCAGGGCAGGGCCCAGAGGTCCGTATAGCTAACTCTCATCCAGTTTCCCTCCCAATCCCTACATTCTACTATCGTGGTTTCTGGAACGATATTTCTTGCGGGTTGAGCGTATATTAAGCAGCGGCCTCCCGCAAGAGAGACGCCAGCATCGTGTTTAGTGTGGTGGAGACTCCTGCTTGCCATGACATGGTTTACCAGAGCTTTTGTCCTTGAAAAAAGTTGGACCGGAAACCACATGGGTGCGCTCTTTCTCGCTGTTCGGCCTTCGATCATTACCAATTTTTTGCCATGAAGAACCATATAAAAACGAGATAGGAGCTCTTTACGTGATTTATCTACCTTTAATCCACCCAACCCAGGATTTTGTATTCAGTTCCTATACAATCTGGAAAACGTTTTTCATAAGGGTTATCTTTTCCCTTGCCTGCCCACATATGTTTGCATTTAGCAGTGTGTGTGTGTGTGTGTGTGTGTGTGTGTGTGTGTTTTGTCACGATTACCTTGGCTGCAGCAAGCAGTATACTCTGGTACTAGTCTTCATGTTGTAATTCTTGTTCATGCACGTTTTTCCTGTTGCAACATGTTTGTGTTGCAACATGTTTCACACGCCAGCAGTACTCTCTATTCCATGGAAGCCGCGATGAGGACGAGGAAGCTGGATGCTGGTGCAATGCTTTGCAATTACGGGACCCACCAAATGTGATGCCTCACAACCTGGAGTAACCGCGATGGCGGCGTCCAGCGAGGACGGTAGATTCGTGCCGCAAGTCAGTCTTGAGTGAAGGAATTGAGCTTTAATAATCAGTGGAATCATTAAATGAGTTTAAAGAAAGTAATCCTGTGTATGTGCATATCATTTCGACCATCGTTTCGATTGTGTACTCCATGAATGAACCCCATACCACATTGTGCCTCATTAACAAAGTAATTTCAGTATGTATTATTGTACAACCAGAGACTTTTTCAAGTGATTCAGAAAATTAAACACTCAAACTTTGCTTAATAGTTGGAATTTCAAAAATGTAAGATTTGTCCTTCAAGTTCACTCACTCTCTCTCTCCCTCCGCATATCATATAGCTACCATAATGCAAATTGCGGAACACTTCTAACACAGAGGCAGATAGAGCTATTACCCAAATTCGGGTTGCCATAACTATCCTGTGATCTTTTCTTTTTTTTTTTTTCTGTCGTCTTCGGCATGTATTCTCTCTCACATTTGGAAGCTTGATAGAGCGGTGTCACTTTTTTCAGATTTCATGCCTACGAATACGCAGGTTGGCAAACAGGTGAGGCAACGTCTTCTTTTCTCTCCGCACAAACGTAACCGAACCCTTATCAATCGTTCAGCACAAGAGGGCCCGATCAGCCAATCTCAGTGCAGCTATTACGGCAATAGGCCTATCACAAATTTGGACACTTCCAGTAGCACTTGTGGCTTTGCGGTCTGATGGGACCAGTATGACTTAACTGTCTAATGGCCTTAGATGCTCGGATTAGAGTCCTGCACGGGCCGACTTTTCCGTGCCCAACTCGGTCCGGGCGCATCGAAAAATAGCCCGACCCGACCCGGGCACGGAGCAAAGAGCGGCGTCTAAGCAAACAGAGCCCGGCCCAGCCCGATGACTCAGCGAGCAGATCCCGGCCTAGTATTTCCAGCCGTGACGTACGCGTTTCTGGCGCTTTTCAAACAAATTTATAAGGTGAGAAGACGAGGCCACAAACATATAAGTGATGGCGCTATAACACCGTAACCGCACGAGATCAAATTAAATCCAGAACACATGCGGGCATGGGCGTTGTCGTCATACTGTCAAGTTTTTGCGGAGGTAGAGGATGCTGTCGACAAACTCCTTCTCCCAGTCCCTACCCCCTCTCACAAAGCTTTCCCAACGTGATTCTGAAATACGAGAGGAGCGAGGAGCAATGTAAAGCGGCATTGAGAATGTTCTAGAGTTTTGAATCATATCCATGATGCAGTGTCCATTGCTTGTCTTTGCAAAATGTGCACAAGAATGAGGCTAGGGCATGATGATATGAACTAAGATCTCCATTGTGTGGAATTAGCTGCGTGGCCCAGCCGGGCCTGGCTCTCGGTAACATGTTTGTCGGCCCGGTCCCGGTCCGGCGCGCGGTAGTGGCGTATTTTGACGGCCCGGGCTCAGACCCGCCCGGAGCACACAGCCAATAACAAGCCCGGCTCGTGCAGGGCTCTAGCTTGGATAGCCCCGGGGTGGTGCTTCACAATACGAAGCATGTGTTTCTAGTAGCACTCAGCATTTATTTATTCTTTCTGCTCTTTTTTCAGTCTCGTATGTCACATATTTCATGTTCTCGTGTTACTGTTCTTTTTGTTGTTGTTTCCCGACTTTTCAATATGCAAAATGCGCATGCTCATTGAAAAGCTAACACATAAAGATATAAAAGTTCTCCAGATCCGAAGTCTCAAAAGCTGACTTCGAAAGCAGCGTCGATTTCCTCCTTACGACAGATAACACAAGTACCACATATTTCTTGTCTTGCGAGCTTCGGCGAATCCAAGAGTGAAGTATCGCAACAGGCGTGCTCGAAAAAAGAAAAGTTAAAACCTCGTTTTGGCTTTGCCTGCTTTTAATTAATAATTATTTATTTATCACTGAGTGAAGGGCGGGCGAGGAAAAAAAGTCTAACAAGACTTGACAGAGTCCTCACCCCCCGCCAGCAGCAAAACACAGACACTCTATAATACATAATGATGCTGTCTCAGCAGTGGCAAAAAACACATACATACATAAGAATCCAAGCCAAGCTCAAGAACAAAACTCATACACTCTCAAATAAAGTCATTCCAGTCTGCAGAACTGCGCCAGTAACTCCCCATTATTTATTCTCGTGGTATCGTCTGTGCTACTATTTAATAATATCACCAAGTTATATCGCACTTTCTGGAACCCATATGACGTCCTAATTTGTGAAAATCTATACCTAGAGGGATTTCGATAATTGTAAGTTCAATAGGCGGGTTGTATGTTCGCAATGTCTAAGAATTCCATCAAGTTCGCCTTAACCGCCCTCCTGTAAGTCAAAGCAAGTTTGTAATTATGCATATTGTGAATTTGAGGTATATTACATTTCTCGAAAAGTCCACGAGTGGTGTGATTGTATGATAGATTTTCTAATATGCGTAGGAACTTTTTTGAACCGTTATTATTTTAGACAGCGAATTTGCTGAAGATGTGTCCCATACCAGCACACAGTAGTTTATATGTGAATCAATGTGTGCATAATATATCATACGTAACACCTCCTTTGGTAAAACACCTTTGCATCTGTTCATTAGACCCAGCACTGGGGCTATATTTGACCGATCGTGTTGGATATGCGTGTTCCAGTGCAAGGTAACAGTGAAATATACACCCAAGATTTTCACTGTATCGACCAGAGGAATTTGTTCGTCATCTAAATGAATCTCACGCTTGACAGCTACAACTTTATTTCTAGGTCGAAAAAAGACAGCTTTCGTTTTGTTACAATTTAGTTTTAAACAATTTGTCTTAGACCAACTCGAAATTTTGAGCAACAGCCAGTTCGCGTTTTCAACAACTTCATTAGCATCCGCACCACGAAAAAGCAAGCTGGTATCGTCAGCATACATCATAAACTGCTTATCAGAGCATAAATTAACAATGTCATTGGTATATAGTATAAATAATAGAGGTCCCAGCATGCTTCCGTGTGGTACGCCACACCGGACAGGTAGCCATGATGAACAAGAGCCGCTAACAGCAACGTACTGAAATCTGTTATTGAGATAAGACTCGAGCAATGACAGAGCGATGCCACGCACTCCATAACGACTAAGCTTTTGCATCAAAATCCTATGGTCGATCGAGTGAAATGCCTTCGAGTAGCCCAAAAAGATGCCTAACGTGAGTAACTTATGTTCAAATCCTTCCAGTATAGTTTCTTCTATTTTTAAAAGAGCAAGCTCAGTAGATTTTGATCTGCGGAAACCATATTGAGCTGATGTTAATATAGAATTATGGTAAAAAAAACTGATCATACGTGCATAGATGACTTTTTCAAATATTTTTGCAAACACTGGGAGTATGGAGATAGGTCGATAGTTAGTCATCTTCTGTGGGTCACCACCTTTGTAAATAAGACAAACCTTCGCAATCTTCATTTTACCTGGGAAAACTCCAAGGGAGATACACTTGTTAAAGAGTTGTTCCAACAGGGACGATATGTTATTCGCGACATTTTTTATAGAAGCAATCTGCATATCAAAAGCATCCATGCTTTTGCTATTTTTCATAGAAACTATGGCTGCAACAATCTCGTTTTCGTCAACAGGGAAAAAGAAAAGTGATTGGGGGCACTGGTAAGTGACAAAAGCTGTAGCCAGTGTTGGCTCTTAACACATTTCAAATTGATTAACAAAGTGGGAATTAAAGCATCCCGCCATGTCACGCCCAGTTAATGTGGAGCCTTCATGTGTCACACTGTCAATGCCACTGGGCCGCGGGTTTTTACCCAGGAGTACATTAACATTTTGCCACAAGTTGTTTTTCGGAAATTGAGGAAAATAGACTGGTGTAGTATCTCCTTTTCTCCCGTCTAATTGCAGAGGTTGTATAATTCCTAAGCTCCTTTCACTCAAGTAAGCGCTCCTGGTTTTTGTATTTTAAGAACGCCTTGTACATTTCATTTCGTCGGCTAACAATTTTCGTGATTCCGGGGGCCATCCAGGGCTTTCTATATTTTTTATGTTGTGTCTTAATAGCCATCGGAAAACATTCTTGATAAATTTAGAGGAACTTGTTAAAAAAAGCGTTGTATGCCTCCTCTGGATGACACATACGTGCAACAAAGCTCCCATCACAATTCATTATTCTAGCACGAAAAAGATCAAGACTGTAGAGGACGATGGTCTTCCTCTACATGAGCCCCGACCGGCGATGATGGTATGCCACGGAGAGGCGATGATGGTGGCCTATCTCCATGGCCGCGCCGGTGGAACTGAGGCAGGTGCTTCAGCCGCGTGGCCATGTTCGTCACTGTCCACGGCCCGCTACAGTGCTCCCCTCCCCAGACGCGGAGCGGCGAGAAAGAAGAATGGTGAACTGCGTCTACACCGGAGGGAGAGAGCGAGAGCGGCCGTGGCTGAGTGGACTACTGGACGAATTCGTGGGACAGCAGAATACCCGTTGCGTGAAGCTCTCGATGAGCGAGGCAGATGAAGGGCGAATCGTTGGGCGTCAAAGTCGTGGCCTGGGGTGCCGGGACCGGCACGGGAGCGTGAGCTCATAGGGTCCCAGGAAGTGATGCTGCGTACCCGTGAGGACTGCCGTGAAAACTGCCGAGACGCCGGCTAATGCGGGCCGTGGCGTCGGCGGCCGCGACTGCCGACACCGGCAGGCGAGCACTTTGCTCTGTTGTCGCGGCCGGCTGCGAATGAGCGTCGAGAGGCGGAACGGAAGTGGTGGGTAGTGAGTGTGCCGGGGTCCGTGCACAGCGCAGGGCGGTCCCCGGGATCCGTCAAGCGATGGTCGGTTAGAGGATTGTATGACCAGTGACCGGTCGGAGCGTTGCATGGTCGTCCAAATCGGTACCGTGGAGGGGTACGGTACTTGAGCGTCGGCGCGTCAGTTGACAGGAGAAGTGCAGTCGTGATGCTGTCGTCGTGAGCCGGACGGTGAAATGCTGCACGGCTGCAGACGTGGGCGGCCCGTGCTGGACGGTGAGGCCGCAGGTGGAAAGGCGCCGGGTACGTTAACGGCCAGGTTTGCTGGCGGTGGGTCCATGTATAGAGCGCTGTGGTAGTGCTCGTCGAAGGCGTCGTCAGGAATTTGGGATAGTAACGAGCCGAATTGCTCCGGACATGGTACCACGTTCGGGTCACCAAATGTAGAGGACGATGGTATTCCTCTACATGAGCCCCGACCGGCGATGATGGTATGCCACGGAGAGGCGATGACGGAGGCCTATCTCCATGGCCGCGCCGGTGGAACTGAGGCAGGTGCTTCAGGCGCGTGGCCATCTTCGTCATTGTCCACGGCCCGCTACAAGACTATCATCACCTAACGACTGAACTAGATATTGCTCCCTACGCCTTGGTACACTTGCATTATGTACTAGAAATATTGGAAGGTGATCACTTATCCAGCAATGCGGAGGTAGTTGTGGTTACTCGCGTATGGAGAGAAATTGTGTTAACGGAGCTATGTTTACTCAACAGGAATTGAAAATCATCACAAAGCGAGGAGTCTTTAGACAGGTGAATGTTAATATCGCCACCCAAATAACAGGTACAACGCTGTTCTACAACAAACGAAAGAAGACGTTATAAAAGTGAAAGAAAACTCACAGGATCACCCGATGGCGGGTGATAGCATACAATAAAAAATCGGTTTCTTGAGCGTATCGTCAAAACTTCAAAATCAGGACATGTCACAGAAAATTATTCGATAACTTGGCAAACAAATTCCTTTTTTGCCAAAATACAAACGCCACCGCCCCTTTTTTGAGTGCGGTTCATAAAGAACGTATCGTACCCTTCTAAAATTAATAATTCTTTCCGACTTTTACACCACGTTTCAGTAAACATAATAATACTCAATGTGGAACCGAAGATTCCAAACAGCACCTCGAGCTCTGAGACCTTATTATTAAGCGATTGAAGGTTTACATGAAATAGATTAAGGGGAGTATTAGATAAACATGTAGCGAAACTATCTACATCAAGCGACAAGTTTTGTATCATTTTACAGTGATAACCCAAATCTTACGAACACAGATTTCACTTTGTCTTACCAATGTCACAAGACCGTTCAATTCTTATCGCAGGAGTATCACTGTTTTTACGTACATAGACCGTGCCATATTTGTGCCACAGAAACTGATATTGCAGATCCCTAGCACGCTGTTTCACATCTACAAAAAGCTTTCGGTCAGTTGCGGTTACGTTCTCGTCGATAAAAACCTCATGGCCTCCGAACTTCTGCGCCTGTAGTTCTTTCGTATTACGCATCCAGAGATCGCGCGTGTTCAGCTTTGTAAATTCGACTAGTACTGCGGGTGTCTTCTCAGTCCGCGAGGGGACTCTGTGGACAACATAAACGTCGCTATCTGATAGAGTAAAGACATTCAAGCAGTGCGCTACCTTATTCAGCTCGTCTATATTTCCTTTATCACGGTAAGGCAATCCACGTACCTCGATGATATTCCTCCGGCTATACTCTTCGAGGTTGTTTATCTCCATTTTCATTTGTTCAACTTCTTCCAGCTTGTGCTTGTAGGCTTCTAGTGCTTCAACACGATGTTTCAGTGCTTTAATTTCCTTATCTTGATCAGATATTTTGGTCAAGATTTGATCATACATATCGGACATATGTTGCACCGATTGCTCAATATCCTTCACCGAGGATTTAAGCGATACAAGGTCATCCACTGCATCGGATAATGGCATTAACTTTACCAACATGCTGGTGATCTTTTCCAGCTTTCCGTCAACCGTTAGTTCCTTCCCAGGGCGGCTTGTTTGTTATGCATTGGGTAGCTCTCCGTTGATGCTGAATTTTCTACACCCTTTTCTTCATTGTTAGCAGTGGGTGCTACAGCACTATTAACTGTGTCTTCAGTATTTTTACCGCGCGTTTCTTTCAGTTTGCATGTTTGGCATTTCCAATTGGGACGTTTTGTCCTGTGTCCAGAGCAAGTGTTGAGGTGGTATGCCAGATTACCGTCAAATTATAACAAGTGCGTCCAAAGACAGCCCTTTGTAACAGGCAAAACACAAGTCGTTATACATAATTTAAGATAACTTACAATAACAAAATTTGCAATCAGCAACAGAAAATCAAATAATCGAAATGTTCACTGAACTATCTCACCTGTTAAAGCAATAACACAAGTGAGGGGACTTCTGAGCGGACAGAAGGGGACTTCTGTGGACTCCATATTTGAGCGATTACAGTGGTATAGGGACTATAATCGCTCAAATATGAAATCCACAGAAGTCTCCTGACTGGACTATTAGGGCCCCTGTTAGACTGGACATCCACAGATGTGCCACTCTTACAACTTTCTGTCCATTATTCAAGTTCCACAAAATAAACCGTTTTGTCTGCAGAGAACTCCCGTTGAAATTGTGACGTGTTACGAGTCCTTGTCGCCGCAATTCTGGATTGACACGATGCATTTCCGTGAAGAAACGTCGTAAACTCTTGAATGAGGGCATATGGGGAATAGCGTGCAATGAATAGCTTGAAACCTCAAGTGCTGTAGCTTCTACAAGTGGGCGAAGTATGCCTCGTGTTTGCTGCTGACTGCGGAGTTGCACTGCCGTTGTAACACAGTGGGCTTAGCTTCTTGTTGACGTCAAATGAGCATATAGAGGCTATGAAAGAGACGAGTGAGCTCTACGATGTATGATGGTTTAACGACAGGGAATGGCGATGCAGTCGAGAACGAAACCTCGCGCCTCGGCTTGAGGCGGTCGACCGCAACTGAGTCCGGACCTTGGGGAAGGAGCAGGCGGAAGTGCTTCGGCGACCGCGACAGGACCTCGTGCGGCCCGCTGTAAGGAGGCTGGAGCGGTGGTCGCACGATGTCCAGGCGGAGAAACACGTACGTAGCCGTGTCAAGGGCGGGCGGTCAAAAAGTCAGGCGTGAAGACTGGTTCCGGGTGGGAGTGGCCTGGAGGTCTTGGAAGGTGGACCGCAGGCGTGCGATGTAGGACGAATAGTCCGGTGCAGCGTCAGCGGGGACTGGGGTAAAAAAGGAACCGGGCAAGCGCAGCGTGGTGCCAATGGCCAACTCGGCAGGGCAGCATCGCAGATCCTGTTTAACGCCCGAATGCAGGAACCAAAAGGACAAGCGGGATACGATCAGGCCTTGAAAGCGGGCTGGTAGTGGCGCACAGGACGGTCTTGAGTTGCCGGTGGAAGCGCTCGACCAGGCCATTCGCTGCCGGATGGTAGGCGGTGGTGCGGCAGTGTCGGGCCCCGAGGAGACAGCAGAGCTCACGGAAGAGATGAAATTCAAATTGTCTGCTGCGGTCGGTTGTTACGGTGGACGGTACGCCGAAACGGGACACCCAGCCGGCGAGGAAAGCGGCGGCGACAGTCTCTGTTGTTATTTCAGGTATGGGAATGGCTCAGGCCACCGCGTGAACCTGTCTATACAGGTCAAGAGGTAGCGGTGGCCACGGACTTGCGGCAAGGGGCCCACGATATCCATGTGAACGTGGTCGAATCTGGCGTCTGGAACGAGGAAACTGGCAGGTGGAGTGGATGTGTGGCGGTGGACTGTAGCGCGCTGCAGGACAGATAGGAACGGACCCAGGTGGAACGTCGCGGTTCATTGAGGGCCAGATGTACCGGGCTTGCGCGAGCTTGCGCGACGCACGGATCCCAGGGTGCGCCAGACCGTGCAGGGCAAAAAAGACTGCGCGACGCAGGGGTGGAGGAACATAGGGTCGCGCAGAACCGGTTGACATGTCGCACCAAATGGGAGTGGCAGATGATGGAAATTCAACAGGCTCCCATCGAAGGTTGCTGGCAGTAGCGGTTCTGAGGGTGCGCAAGGTGCTGTCGGTGGCCTGGGCAGCGACGAGAGGCTCGAAGTCGACTTGAGAACGTTGGGGAGGCGCTGTGAGCGGCGCGACGAACGGCCCGGAGAGAGCGTCAGCCGCATCGTTGTGGTGGCCGGAAATATGCCTCAGGTCATCCATGAACTCCAAGATGAAAGCCATATGGCGAGCTTCACGGGGAGAGTGGTTGGACGTAGGAGCGCGTATCGCAAACGTGAGGGGCTTGTGGTGCGTATATAATGAGAATGAGCGGCCCTCTAGGAAATGCTGATAGTGCCGCACGGCGGCGTACGCGGCAAGGAGCTCACGGCCGAAGGTACTGTAGCGGCGCTCAGCGGGTGACAGCTTGCGAGAAAAGAAACCGAGAGGCTTCCAAACACCGCCTTGCCGCTGCTGCAACACGGCGCCGAGAGCTTGGCTGGAGGCGTTAACGAGCAGGGCCGTTTCAGCGTGGGGTTGAGGGTGGTGGAGGAGGGCGGCTTTCGCGAGATGAGTCTTGACAGATTCGAACGCTTCCCGAGCTTCTGGGGTCCACTCGAGAGGTAAACCAAGCGAACGCTTCTGGTAGGTGGGCGAGAGGAGTGCGTGGAGCGGGGCCAATAGGGTGGCGCAATGGGGCACAAAACGGCGGAAGAAGTTGAGAAGCCCCAGGAACTTCCGCAAGCCTCGTTGGGTGTCCGGCAAAGGGTAGTCGGTAATAGCATGCCCTTTGCCGGGAAGCGGGTGGATGCCGTCGGGCGTGATGGTATGCCCGAGGAAAGTGATGAAAGAAACTCCAAACTCGCAATTGTTGGGGTTAATGACCACGCCGCACTCCTGCAACCGGGCGAATAATTGCCTGAGGTGCTCGCGCTGTTCGGCCTCGGTGTTGCTGGCGATTAGAATGTCGTCTAAGTAGGCGAAAGCGAAGTCCAGGCCACGCAGAACTTGGTCGATGAACCGTTGAAACGTCTGCGCGGCGTTGCGGAGACCGAACGGCATACGTACGTATTCGAAAAGGCCAAATGGCCTCGTAATGGCCGTAATGGGATATCTGGCGGATGGACCGGTATCTGGTGATACGCTTTCATCAAGTCGACCTTCGAGAAGAAACGAGCACCGTGAAGATGGGCCATAAAATCTTGAATATGAGGCAGGTGGTAACGGCCGGGTAAGGTGGCGAGGTTTAAGGCCCTATAATCACCACGGGGGCGCCAGTCACCGGGTGTAGACTTCGGGACCATATGGAGAGCAGACGCTCAAGGACTTGACGAGGGGCGGATGATACCGAGCTGCAGCATATGGTCAAATTCGTGCTTTGCGATGCGGAGGCGTTCAGGAGTAAGGCGTCGAGGGCGAGCGTTCACGGGAGGGCCGCGTGTCACGATGTGGTGAGTGAGCATTGTAATGTTTCCGGATAATTGTGGTTAGTACTTGCTACTCGGGTCAGTATCTATCTACGTCCTGCGGCACAGTTTCCGTGGACTCACCCCGAACCCCTATTCAATTCAGTGGAAACCCCAGCTGTCATACTGGTTGACTTGAATGCTCGTCATACCGCCTGGGGAAGCCGTAGAACAGATGGACGGGAAGGTGATTGTTGGAAGCGATGGAGACTGCTCACACGCGTTTACTCAACAATCGACATTCATCTTATGTGCGATCACCGACTTCACTCGGTGTCCTGGATCTTTCGTGGTGCTCAGCAGACATGGTTCGCCACTTGTCGTGCGCTACTGATGTCCACACCCGAGGCAGTGACCACTTTCCCCTCTATATTTCGCACGGTAGACTGCCTCTCTCGCCCACTATTGGACTAATTATTTCCACGAGCTGGAGACTTTTTCGTGCCGGCCTCCCAACATCTGTGCACACCCGTATGTCTCCAGAGGCCCTCTAGGAAGGTATTCGTTGCGGCATGCAGGACGCGGTGGTCCTGTCTAAAAGGTTGACAAGTCAGGCCGGTCATTCCCCAGCACGTAACAGAGCGAGGGTTTGGCCTGGTTGGTACATCTTCCAATCAAAAACAATTAAACACCCCTAGTGCTGAGTAGGACAAGGACGGAGAATAAAAACGACAAGGACAGGACTGGACTGCAAGCAAGTGATTTTTTTTTTATTTTTCGAGCAAGCCAAACGAGCCAACGCCAAAACATTTTTTTTATTCTCCAGCAATTAACCACCTTAGAGCATTAAGGCGCCGAGCACAGAGAACGGCTTGCTGAACTAGATAACTACCTGACATTGTAGCATACTGCCGGATGAAAGCTAAGCTAACACCAGAACTTAAGGAGGAAGACGTGAAGTATTGGCGTACGTGTTGCCAACACCTTGCACCGTTTGACCCAGTCACCAAGATTTGGAGGACAGTTCGAGCTCTGAACGATGGGCCCTCGAAAAAGCCTTCTCGCGGCATTGGCTATCGTTAAGAGTACAAACGAAATCACGCTAGCGACAGATCGACCTATCGACACCGGCTGCTTTCTCAGTCTCTGCGGTACAAAACAGTTTTGTCCAGAGCTTGACAACAGAATATCGCCAAGACTGGCCCCGCCCACCGGAGGTTATGGACCGTGGCTTTACTCTAATCGAGCTGAAGACTGCATTGAAATGCTGGATTGTTTCGACGATTCCACACGATTTCGTTAAAGGGAGACTTCGCAAGGATTCGGAAAAAAAAAAGAGGTGAGCATCATACCGAACATGGACCTCTCCCTTGATACGGAATACAACGTTCGCATTCATTTTGTGCGAGTAATTAATTAGTAAATGATGACAACATCAATCCGAAACCTAAATTCAAAGCGGACAGCGGTTCGCCCGGAGGAAGATACTGTGACGTCACTTAGCACTGTGGTCTGCTAGGAAGCTTGCATTCTTCCATGCCGGATGACGTCAGCAGTGTCGCTTTGTGCACTCCCTTACTCGAAGCGCTCACTTCGTAATACTTTTTTTCGAATAAAATGTGCATACTTTGGGAATGCGCTATTTTGTAAATATGTTCCTGACACTCCATGGGTTACTGCTATATAACAGTAACCCATGTAATGGTATGTCATATATGCCACAATCTTTGTGGTGAATTTGTTGTGGAGTCCCCCTTTAACGGTCGCATTGTCGTTTTTCCGCACATCCCACGGCCAAAGCCCTCAGTCCCTGTTCATCGAGGCGTACCCCAAGGAAGCATTTTTAGTCCTACACTCTTTAATGTGGTAATGACAGGACTAAAACCAAGAGTTCCTCGCAAACTAGCATTCCCCGTGCATGCCGATTTCGTTGCCCTTTGGACAGTAGGCAAGTCACGACCAGCCATTCAGCGCTGTTTGCAACTAGCCTTAAATAATGTCCATCTCTAGCTCACGCGACTTGGAATGGACCTTTCGCCCGAAAAGTGGGTCGAGCTCCTTTCCTCTCAGAAGGGTACGAGTAATTTCGCTCGTTTGGTGAGTGCAAAGAAGCTCGAGTATGTGCGTTCCAATCGCTTTCTTGGTATTGTCCTGGACTCGAACCTCCGCTGGGCTCGCCACGTTAAGACCACCTGGAAACCAAAGTGCAGCGATGGTTCCTTGCAATTGAACATATTTCTGGCTTAGGGTGGGGCTGTGATCAACGCTCCCTTATGGCCGTTCATGCGGCTTCATTGAGGGGGACTGTGTTTTACAGCCTTCCAGTCTTGCACAGAGTTCCAACAATGCCGTTAAATACCCTTCGGACCCTGTTCGCCCTACGCCTTCGTCGCGCCTTGGAGTTCCCAGAATACGGAAACACGGCAAGTCCTAGCTGAAGCTCGTGTTCTCCAGGTGGAGGTCCGTGTGCGGGAAACACATAGCTGCGCCGTTAATTTGAAAGTAATGCCTGTTGTGGAATTCAAAATTATTTCATGTGGGTATTAGCGAAATTACTGTTTCTGCGAGGGTAGAGTCATATGGCTTTTCTGACAATTTTTCACATGCTACGACTGACGCATGGATGATGTCATCATGGGGGGTATTGGTGTACAGTGAGGTAACATCGAGGGTGACAAGTACGGAACCGGTCGGGACTCCGATATCTGAAATTATTTGCAGTAAATGGTTAGTGTCCTTTACGTATGAGGGGAATTTTGGGGGATGTCCTTGAGAAAGTGGTCAACGAACGTGGATATCTTTTTGGTTGATGTGCCATTCGAACATACTATGGGGCGATCGGGAATTCTTGGTTTATGAATTTTAGGGAGCATTTGAAATCGACCTGGCTTGGATTCGTGTGGTAGGAGGCATTCGGAAAAATTGTCATCGATTTTCTTAGTACCCTTTAATTTCTTTGAAGTTTTTTGTGATCTTGGTACTAATGTTATTAGTTGGATCGCTAGAATGTTTCGGAACTAAGCTACTGCATTCCTTCAGCGATATTGGCAAAAAAAGCGGACAAAGGTGGTGCCCTAGTAATCATGCGCAGAGACATCGCAGACAGAATCGAAGCAATGAAGAAGATGGCCGAAGCATTCACTACGACAAAGACATTTAGTGATTCCAGTTTCTTTTGAGGTCCACAGCCGTGTATTTGGATGTTGTCATCATCAGCACATGAAAGCGTGTAACTCGAACAAATACTTTTTCCTGTTAAATTGGTGATATTGATAGTTATTTCCTACTCGAGAACACATGCGCCATCTAGTAGACGTTTAGTAAAATTATTTTTGTGCCATTACGAAAACAACCTTGTCTTCCTGCAGACCTGTCGCAAAATGTTGGCAAAAAGACAACGCAGATATGATTAAATAATACGTATTTGAATGTTCTGCACAATTTCAGCTTGAAGCGCATGGTTCTGGTTCCAGATTGGGCACAGCACTCTTTGTCGTCGTCGAACGAGGCAGGTGCCGCATCCCTTTTGAGCCACTTTTCGAGTCCAGATCGGCCGTCACGTGAACGACGTCGTAACTTTCTGATTCAAAACGCTCCGAGCGCACAGGACTGCTGCTTTGATAAATTCAGGGCACCCAAGCACTGGTTTTGTACCACAAAATCTCTCACAAATTCAACTGGGAACTTCGTGCGAAGCATCTTAGTTGTCAGCGTAGCTGCTCGTAGGGCACGCAGCACGGCATTCTCACAATTCTTGCATACCACATCCCTCAGAATGTACTGACCAGCCGAAGCAAAACGATGATGATCAAATTTAGACTCGGTGAGAGAACGGACTCAGAATGAGAACGGTGCTCGTGGTGCTTGTATATACGGGCGCCTCTCTGTTTCGCTTTCAATGACGATTGCTGGCGATTGCGAAACCGCGAGCAAGTAAACAAGCCAAAAAGAGCCAGAGCAAAAGCTGACCATGACGTCCGGTTTCAGCAGACAATCAAACGGCAAACGAAAAAAAGTTATTTATTCGGAAATAAACTAAACTCAACTCTGAAATCCTTCTCTTAGCTGCATAAGTTAATTAGAAAAAGTACAACGCGGTTTGTTTGCTGTCGTTACGGGGAGGAAAGTGAAGCTGTGTTGGGTTGACACTTATTGTCACGACGTAGGAATAACTTACGATTAAAATTTTTCTGTTCTCTGTTTCACGGTATGACTTGCATGAATTCTTCTCGTTATCTCACACAACCAAATTATGTGTCTCTTAGATTTGACCATTCTAAAAACGTCCGTGAATGTGCTTGTCGTACGATTGTTTTTAAAACTTCATACTTTCCAAGAACGATATCCGATTGGAATGGACTATCTAGAGATAGTGTCCTTGCAAAGTGTGGTGAAACATTCTATTCATTGTTACTCTCTTGTGGTCATTAATTTCTAGTATCATTGTTGTGACGTATTTGCATAGCGGTAGTTCTCATGTTCCTTGTCTTAGCCCCCCTACTGTAATGCCTTCCGGCGCATGCAGAATTTCCGAATAAATAAATAAATAAATATGGGGTATTTGTCCGAACTATTTCGGAGGTACTCGTACATTATGTAGGCACCAACACGTGTCCTGCTCGATTTTCTTGTGACCTGTGGAAATGAATCTTCCCCGGAGCTGACCTTTAAGGGCGTTAGTGGCTCACAGTGCGTGGCATTCATTTCTGTTATTCACGCCTTCTTCACGTAACGCCCAATGATAGACCACATTTAAAGTAATAGAGCGCGATTTCTTTCGCGATAATAGGGCCCCATAATAGATACTGTTCGTATCAGCACAGAAATGAATATATACATTTCAAATTGCAGGTTACCTTATAGAATATACAGTGTTCTTGAACTGCCAATCTAGAATACAAACCCGTAAGCTGCAGTCATAAGTGGAGTGAATATTTTTGTACGTTATTTCATATAGTAGTATGTTCCGGCGTAATAGCACAACGTCAGCGACTGTAGGTCACGATAGAGAGTGTTAGTATGTCGTACGCTATATGTGTTATGTACGGGGTTCGCCAAGATAAACTTCGGGGTTTGTAACGAAGATGAAACATATAAGAACAGTGTCGGAAAACTAAAGCAGACATTAGAGGACGTATTATGCCCCAAAATTTTATGCCCATAAATCCGCCTAGTCTGTTACTCTGCGGATAAATCATGAAAATTAAAAAAAGACGCCGCTGCCTAATCGGCTATACCTGTGTTCCAGCTACTTTCCTCAGATAGCGACACGGTCGAATGCGGCGTCGCAGAGAACTAGTCTGCATTCAGTTCCACATGTTCGGTGTCGTCTGCAACAGTCTGCAACGTCGCGCTCAAACGCTTCGCCATCTGACGGAAAGGAGCTGTAACGTTGAGTTCCGTCAGATGGCGAAGCGACTCGGGCGCGGCGTTGCGGACGACATCGAACATGTGGAACTGAATGCAGACTATAGATGTGTAGAAATCCAGCGAACCGGTAGAGATGTAGGGAGTTGCCTCAGGACAGAAGCCGCCGATATTTCGAACAGAGACTGTTCTTCTTCTGCGCCTAGAAGAAGAACAGTCTCTGTTCGAAATATCGGCGGCTTCTGTCCTGAGGCAACTCCCTTCCTGAATGCGGACTAGTTCTCTGCGACGCCGCATTCGACCTTGTCGCTATCTGAGGAATGTATCTGGAACACAGGTATTGCCGATTAGGCAGCGGCGTTTTTTTTTTTTTTTTTAATTTTCGCGATTTATCCGCGGAGTAACAGACTAGGCGGCATTATGGACATAAAATTTGGGGACATGATACGCCCTTAACGTCCACATTAGCTTTCCGACACTCTTCTTCTTGCTTGTTTTATCTTCGTTACAAACCCCGAAGTTCATCTTGACGAACCCTGTACATAAGGAATAGCTTTGGTGGTTCTCCGCAAAACGTGAAGCTCTCTTTCACAGTTTACCACGCTGCCGATGAACTCATCACGCGTCATGTACAATGTATTCATACAGAAAATCTCTACCCAAGGCTTTGCAGCAATCAGAAGTTCCACATCGTGCATACTGGCCTATTCGACTACAACTATTTTGCTGATGGCTCTCTATATGTGGCCGTAACAGACGCGTAAGTATGTGACAATTACAGCAACGAGTGTGTACAAGTACATTGGAAGGATATCCTCTTATTGCAAACACTGGGTAATATGTACACAAAAATTAAGGGTAGTGGGTGAGGGCGAGAGCCGCCGATATTTCGAGCAGAGACCGTTCGCGACTGTTATCGTCCTGAATAAACACCGTGAGGAGCGAAAGTAACTTCGAGATTTAAATTACCAAATTTCGTTATGCAAATGAGCCGATACCGGAAATACGCGTCGAGCGTTGAAACAGCGGCAGGCAATCCATTTGTGGCGACCATGTGCTTTGGGGCGATGGAGCTGATTGGTGTACGCGCTTCCATGTTGGGTAGACAGACCGCTATCGGGCTCAGATATGAAGAACAACCCGTCGTTTCCGTGCTCGAAGAGTGTGCAGTTCTGGTATCGGCTAATTTGCATAGAAATTTTGGCAATTTATTGTGAGCATGCCGTGGCTAAAGAGGCACGAGGCGAGGGAAGAACAATGGGGGCAGCGAACTGCCCTTTTAATGACGGAAGGCGAAAGCGATGCAAAGAATACAACGGACAAGCGAACCGTCAAGTAGACTGGCGAGTGACGGTTGACTGGTGGCATGGGAGTTTCCAGTATTTCAGAGGCGGCAAGGGCGTGCCACAGCTCTGGCGTGAGGAAGGGGCGACCTATGTTGCAGTCCTGGGGAAGTGCGGCGTGAATGAGGAGGAAGTAAGACCTTCACATCTCACCCTTTCCCGAAGACCAAAGTCCAATTTGAGAGAATTTTAACATTTGGAAAAATATATCACAATACAAACTAAAAAAAGCATGGCTGTGAAAAGACGTGACGGGCGAACGTTGGTGGTGAGGCAAACAACAGTCCAGTTGTAACAAGGCGAAACTTTCGGCGTAAGAGGTAGTGGTGGAACCTTAACGTAATCGTCCTGTTGTGATTGTTTCGATCGCTTTTTACTAACGTTCTTGGTTACAGCGAGTTAGGGTACAAGTTGTCAGTTGGATGCATCCGCCACAAAAAGCGTTGCTTTCAGTACAAAAGTCCACCAAACGCGCTTGATGTACATTCTCGATACGTACGAGGTATGGGGGCGCTAGTGACTTTACACATAACATTGCCTCCCCTTCTACTATGTAAGTTTGTTAGGTGGCCTCACAGACCTCCCACTACGGGTTAGTCCCTTGCTCTTGTGCAGCTGTGTTACTAGGAGCGGCTTCTTGCGATGGTGAGCTGCTCTGGATGGGGCTAGCGGTCGTTCCTGTCTCCAGGTCCCTGGAAGTTGTTGTCAGGTCACCACTCCCTACGTTTCAGTCGACCCACAGGAGAGTTGACATTGCTGTGTCAGTTACCTCATCGTCTAGTTTAAGAGTTGACTCTCCCAGATGCTTTTAATGCGGTGCTCTAGAAAATCCAACACATTTGTTTTTTGCATATTTCCAACCTTCACGAACCGCTCATGGTAACTCTTAAGCAGCTGGACGCTCGCCCACTATCTCTATCCAATGTATCTGGACCATTGTGAAATCCAACCCATCAAAGCGCTCCGCTAAGCTATTTTGACCTTTTTGGGCTCAATAGGACTTCGATCTTTATTGGTAATTGGCTCATTATTTCGGCACACCACATCACCACCGACACTGTGTCAGGGTATGTGGCACCAGAAATGTGGTAGTATCGCCCCTCGCGATGAAACTCCGTATTCATATATTTTGAAATAAAGTAGTAGTTGTTGTTTATGGACGATCAGAAGCAATTACGCACCATGCGTTAGCTTTATTTAGTTCTTCGTGTGGAAAGCGGCAACCCTGTAAATTGAGCTAACAGCCACGATATTGCAACACAAGAAACACGTTTCTTTTCCCTGTTTACCTTTCAGAAGTTTGTTTCAAACCGCCCCGAAGACGTCGAGCCAACATGAGCATGTTAGAACCCGAATCCTGTATTCTTGTTGCTGAGCATGCAGGGTGTCCCATAAAACGTGTCATTGAATTTTAATAAAAAAAACTACACCGCATAGAATGACGCGGTCAACGGCATTTCTTCTTACTAGGTTTTTGAAACTTCTTGATGTTTATGTCATGTAACCTAAGTTTAATTATGTAAAGTATTGCGAACTGAACTCGGAAATTTGCCAAGTGAAGGTCACTTTTTTACCTCACGAATGTGAAGGGCGTGCCGAATTTACCCAAATTAATGATAATTGACAGGAGTATTGTGGAGTTATCGTATCAGAAAAAATAGCCGAAAATCATGCTCTACGGGGCACGCACAGGATAGCGCGCGACGAATTTTTGAGCGAAATGATTCTCAGTCCGACGAAAAGAGGTTGGAAACCCACCCCACAGCAGCATAGTAGAAAGAGTTAACACTGCCACAGCTTATCGCGTCCGGCTTCGGCTGCGACCATGCCTTCCCTCTCCCAATTTGAGGAGCAAAGTCACCTTTTCACTCTGTGAGATGGATTCCCAACCTCCTTTCGTTGGACTGGCAGTGATTGCGCTCGAAAAAGTCATCGCGCGTTATACTCAAGTGCCCCGAGAAGCCTGATGTCCGGCTATTTTTCCCGAAAGGATAGATCCTGGAGATCATTGTCAATTATCATGAATTTGAGTAAATTCAGCACGTTCTTGATGTTGGTGGGGTAAAAAAGTGACCTTTACTTGGCAAATTTCCGAGTTCACTTCACAAAAATTTACATAATTAAACTTACGTTACATGACATGCACATCAGGAGTTGGCAAAAACCTAGTACAGAACAAATGCCTTTGACCGCATGATTTTAGGTGGCGTAGTTTTTTTTTTATTAGTATTCAAAGACACGTTCCCTGGGCCACCCTGTATACCAACCATCGAGAGTTTAAAACGTCGTCCTAACATGAGCACAATGTTTGAACCTAAAACACATGTTGTTTGGGAACATTGATCCTTTTCGATCGTCGAACAATTTCTTCAGCAAATAAGCAGCTACGCTGGTAACGTAATTCTTGTCATATACAGATGTAAACTGGAAATGTATCCTCATTGTCTGAGGCGAAAAGTGCCGCTTTGGCTCTTCTCGGGCGTTAAAATGTGTTCTCATTGCAGCCTCACATTCGTTGAACCATTCGACGCTGACTTAGGCAAGGGTCGGAGTGACAGTTCTGGCAATCGTGACGGAGTAGTCATTGAATACGGCGAGGAGGCATACAGGTAAAGGAATAGTTCAAGATTTGCAGCTGTAGTTTATCGCTAACAAAGGGAGTAGCTCTATTATCTCCTTGTCAATTGTTGCTAGCAACCATGGCCGGTTTATGCATGAAGCGTTGGAGTATGGCAAGGGTGTTACCCAAGAAACTCTTGTTGTGCAATGGGGATTGGATTGCTGTTACTTCAAGCGTTTTCAAGACCATGTTCATATAACTGACCTACACAGAGCTAAGAACAGAGCTTCACCGCATAGCACACTCATAACCAATCACCATTCCGAACCAGTGTTGCCACTTTGTCTCCACTCGGAGTAGGTAAATTTTGTTTAGAAAGTCGCTACATCACGACAAAGTTGGAAAAAAAGTAGCTAAAAATTGCCAATTTTAACATATGCGCATAATCAGTGGCGGACCCAGGGGGTGGGGAGGGCAACAGTCGCCCCAAAACGTGAGTGTATGCATTGAATTTCATTCTCATCCCTCCCCGCTACGTGCTTCAACAACGAAACCAACCCTCCCTTATGTCGAGGGTCTGAATCAACCACCACGTGTAACTCAATCCACAATTACTGTCATTGGTAACTTTACACTCTTTAAAAACGTGTGTTGTAACTTCGCCTTGGGAGTAAGCCCTTGCCAAAATATGTAACTCCCTTTACAGTGTACATTTACTCTGAAAAACAAGTCTTCTCATTCCTTTCAGAGAGTAACAAGACTCGTGAACTCCTTAGTGGAGGATATCCGTACGCTCCAGAGGGAGTGGTATATGTGGCATGGATGTACAAGGGTAGATCTAAACAGGTAGCGCAACTCCCATAGGCCCCTGTGTCTTCAGAATGACACCATGATAGAGACGGTCAGCGCAATTCATCCATTGCGCGGACTACTACGATTGTAAATAAATGACGTCAGAGATGACGTCAGCAGTATGAATAATAAGTTGTGCATAATTAGCAATGCACGTTTAGATTCGACCACTTCGTTTGCGTTGTATTCCCTTTTCCTAGCCCAGGCAACGATACCAGAGGAGAACACACAAAAATAAATCATATTAGGTTTAATGAATCATATCAACTCGAAATACATACAGTTATCACAGATTTTGACAACTTCAAACAGAAGGGCATCGTGATGACCACACAGAAATTAGGAAGGCTCACTTACGGTCCACTTCACACCTAGAGCTATACGAACACGTTGTGATTAGACGTTTGCATTTATTCAATGAGTGGCCATTATAGGTCCACCGCAACAAAACATGACATCGTTGGTGCACAGTTGATTCCTGCTAACACTCACGCTATCATGGCCACTCGTCCTATGATGATTTTTTTTTTCGCGGGGCCAGCAACAGCGGATGCACTGATTAATCTGTTCGCACGTGTTAAGCTTGGTCTACAGCTCCAAGATGTGAACGTCGCTTCCTCTTTAACACAAAGAGTGTACGAACTCCGCATTACAATGAACGGACACACTGCACGGATACAGAGATTCACGGATAAACACGCTCACTCTGACACATGCGCAAAGGAGCAGGACACGGAAATGTACTCGGGTGGCAGATGATTTCGTATACGTGCACGCGTGGGGTAGAAGAAAGTTTTTCTATATTGAAATTATGTGTAGCCTATTAGTACATACAAAAGGTCCTCACCATGGTAGCCTTGGCAATGGGTCTGATTTGGTATTTTCGTTTTTTTCGCTACCAGTTTAAATATACCTTGGATGTACTCCCCAAAAATGAGTTACTACACACCCTTCTTTTGGGATTGTAGATGATGTGTAGATGACGTCATTTTGTATAGAACTCCCGGATAACCACGGATAAGCACAGACCAAACAAAAACTATGCTAAATATCGCAACAGAAATAATGAAAAAATTCCGCTTTAGCCCAGCCTACCCGATTTTGCAAAGAAGCGCGTGAGTTTAGAGGAGGAATTCCCATGCCTTTTGCCTTCGTCGAGATAAGACGGTTGTTTGGATTTCTTTGTGGTCAGACGGTTTTCAGGAGCATCAAGGCCAATGCGAGGGAAAGACAGGCAAAACAATTCTCAAGCAGCGCAATGTACTGAAACACGAGTGCTATAGGGTTGGACGGGTAGGTGGAAGGCCTTGAACAGACTCGTGAGACTAAAGAACATTGATAAGACACTTACCGTCCACCCCCCTTTGCACTCGACTTTCAGTATGTTGTGCTGCTTGGGAAGAGCCTGATACACTTCATCCTCTCCCCGCCTCTCCGCCGCGCACTTATTTGTCACAATCGAGCAGGCGGGGCTAAAGCGGAAGTCTTACTATTTTTTTCGTCTGTTGTTTTTGTTGGGTCTGTGGTTATCCGTGCAGAACTTCATATTTCTGTAAAAAGAAAGTGAGGTTTGCTTGGCAATTTTCAAAGTTCAATTGACTAAAAATAAATTTCCCGCATTTAAAAATTGTCCAAAGCCCTCCTCAATGGTGGCAAAAGTTTCGACAAGATAATTGCCGAAAGTCCTACAATCCTCCGGAGAGTACGTCACAAGTTTGAATTTTTTGTGACGTTAGGTGAAACACACTGTATACGGATAGGTTGGATACCTAACACGAATGAATTTGAAAAGGAAAAAAAATAAACAGAAAACTAGAGACTTGTAGCATGTGGGATTTTGTGCAGGATCGGGTATCAAATACTTGTCATTACTGCAAGTGGGGATGCGCACCAGGAAACAGTCCCCTAAGCCCCCTTTGACTAGTCCGCCCACTCACATTCATTCGCTTGTTCAGAGGAATGAATGTGAGTTCGACATGCACTTTGACACGGGCTAGCTACAAGCACAGCACGCACCACGTTGTCTGGGCGTTTTGTTTCGTGGACCGCTTTTTATGCCCCCTCCAACAAATCAGGGCAAAGAACGATGTTACTGGGCATGACAGTTTACTAGAAGCGCGCTATGTGCTGAGGTTCATTTTCAAAAGTGCGGGCACTAATCCCCTGATATGTACATGGCGACTTTTAATAAAAAATTGAAATTTCACTACACTTCAAGACACCTCATTGCATATTTTGAGCAATTTGAAAACTAGATTTTGGACTTAAAACTGCATTGTCAGGTAATGATACTAGTTTAGAACGCTTCCGGGAAAGTAGTAATGACTTTGACAGTGACCTTCTCCAGACAATGTGCCCATTCACTGCGCAATTATAACTCATTAGGAGGTAGCCAATGGCATAGGCAAGCAAATGGGTATCGGAACAAAAGTAACACTGGAAATTCAAACGCATATACAAGTTGTTGATGCAGATCAGAAAACGATATACGATGGTTGCGAAAAATTAAAACTAAAGTTGTAAATCTACTCCCAATTGGATTTTGTGTGTGTGTGTGTGAAAAATGTCAGTTTACTTTTTCGTTAGCCGTAAAACGCCGCCGCAGCGAACGCCACCTAGATATGTTGAATGTCCCAACGAAGACGTCAGCTCATTACATCATCGCTCGCGTCACCATCCTTGGCCGCTCCCGCGCGATTATAGCTCGCTCATTCCTTCGCTTGCTCTTGACGAATAGACGTCGTGTCGTCATCCCTGATCGCTGTCTTGACTTCCACAAGCTGGTGCCGTGACCAGGATTCATACACAACGAGCGAAGACGGAAGGCCACGGTAGAGCTACGGGGTGATACAGGAATGAATATCGCATGACGATGGACAAAGCTTAGCTGATCAAGAGGTGAAAGGTTCTGCGCTCTCAGGTGACCAATATTGTCATTGAACGACGCATCACCGATTGAGTCAGCGCTAGATGGATTGCATAGTGTCTGGATGAGCTAGAAGAACGTATGAATGTAACTCACACGGCTGAGTCTCAGGACACTTCGTCGCCGCCAACAGCTACTAACGCTCGAGGGCAAGGAGGGGTTCGACTCCTAACCTGGACCTGTTAAAGTTTGACGGAAAACGACATCTTCGGCCAGCCTTCTGAAGTCAGTTTCAGTCCACTGTTCCTAATACCAATCAGTCGTCTTCAGCTGACAAGATGAACCACCTGATGACTGCGCTACAAAATGAGGCGGCTAATGCGGTACAAGGCCTTCAGTTTACTGCTGAGACATATGAGACGGCGATTTCAATCCTCCGTGAACGTTTCGGGAATGAAAATCTCTTAATTCAAGAACACTTGAAGACCCCCGCAGTCATTGAGCCTGTACGTTCCAGTCGACAAGTGCCGCAGCTCCGAGGACCGTACGACTCCGTGCAAGCGCTCATCCGGGGTTTAGAAGCTTGGGCACATCTATGGACTCTTACTGTTCCATATTATATCCAATTCTACTTCGGGCCATTCCGTCAGATATGGCGCTGCAGTTTAATCGCGTGCATGCAGACAAGACGTCGACATCCGCGTCCACCATTTCATCATGAAGAATTACAGTCACTGCTGACTTTCTTAAACAACGAGATCAACTACCGTGAGGAGTTAAGTACCCGATTCGAGCAGAGCGCATTTCATGGTCGTCCAAGGTCACAGCTCTCCAAGGTTGCAAAAACTCCAAGCGGTTTTCCGGTCACAACATTGCAGAGCACGGCGAGGCCTTCAAAGGGAAGTAAGTGCGTATTCTGCAGCACTACGGAACAGAAAACATCAGAATGTGTAAGGCCGAGGCAATTGGATGAGAAGAAATTACTGGCAGGGGGCGCAACGTCTGTGTTTCCAGTGCCCTAAGTCAAATCACTCGGCGGAACAGTGCCGAGGTTTCCTGAAGCGTCGATCTCGGCACGGAAGTCATGCATCCAGTATGTGTGACCTGACTTACAAACCGCCTCGCCAGGATACTGCGGCTCCGTCGTCGGAGCCAGTCAGACTCAAGGCAACAGTTGCCAGCATCGGTAAATCCAACTGCATCGTACAGCTTCAGACCGTCACTTTTGAGGCTTGAGGAACGACGCAAGAGGTCTTTACTCGTCTAGTCTTCGATGAAGGCAGCTAACGCACCTTCATCACTAAAGCACTGTCTGACGCACATGGCTGTTCGCGGCTCCGATCTGAAAGTGTGCCCATTGGTTCTTGTGGGCACTCCCCTTGACCGCAGTTTCTCGATACCGTGGAAGTATAGGTGTGGTGAATACAGTTCGCCGAGGAGTATCACACCATCTTAGCTCTTCTCATTGAGCAAATCTGTGCTCAGGCTCTCGCGGTTCTGTGGGAAGACGTACAGAGTAAGATGCAATGGTGTGGGTTAGCCATGGCTGGCACGTCGCTCGATTGATCACAGCCAATTGAAATCCTCGTCGGGGCTGACTGCTACTGGCAGTTCGGCACTGGGAGTTCACGCAAGCTTACACAGGGCATGCAAGCAATAGAAACAACGGTGTGATGGACGATCCATGAGCCATACGCCGCTATCAGCAGTGTACGAACAGCTGCTTGTAACAATGCCATCGTGCTGCACGTAGGCCCAGTGGGCCAGCAGGAGGTAAAAGGCATGACGAACCGCATATGGACCTTCGATAGCTTCCGTATCCGCAGTGACGAGACCGATGATCACGTTCACCACCCTGTCATCGAAGCTTTCGAAAGTTCAATCCGGTTCGACAACAACAAATACTTGGCAATATTGCCGTGGAGGCCCCAATAGTCAATGTCCACCAACAAATGCACTGCGGAGTGTCGTCTGTCACAGGTGACGAAAAGGTTGATGCGAACACCGGAAGCACTGCACCGCTATGACGGCGCCATTCGAGAGTATCTAACCTCACGTGTGGCGGAAAAGGTCAGAGATGAAATGAATGACAATGCGCGTGAAGGACATGCGTACTACATGCCACATCATGCTGTAATCAAGGAAGAAAGGGTGACAACGAAAATAAGGTTAGACTTCGGCGCTTCTTCTCATGAAGATTCCGCCGCATCACCGAAAGACAACTTGAAGTCCGGTCCTAAACTGAATCCGTACGTTTTAGCTCTTTTACTGAACTTTAAACTGTATCCCGTTGCCTTAATCGCCGACGTTAAGAAAGCGTTTCTCCAAATAGCCATTCGATGTGAAGACAGAGACGCGTTGAGATATCTTTGGTATGAGATGTCGCCCCAGGAGGGGAACCATTGCCTAAGGTGGAAACGTGGCGAATGACAAGGGTGACATTCGGAACAGCTCCAGGTCCTTTTCTCTTGGCTGCGACCATATTACACCACCTCCAGATGCCTGCTAAGGAATATCCTGAGATCACTCGTCTTCGTCAGGACTCCATCTACGTCGACGACGTTATTCTGGGAGCCGCAGGCCCTGAGGAGGCAGAACAGGTGTACCTCCAGGTTCAGCAGGTCTCACACAAGGCGTGTATGAATCTGCAAAAATGGGGATCAAGTTTTCTCGAAATGCGCACCAGATTCCTGTCTGAGAAGGAAGCAGTGGTGATTGGGGCCATTACTGGAAACTTATTCGAGTCGTCGGGCACGGGCCGGATGCGGGCCGTAGCAGCCGGGCACGGTCCTGAAAATTAGACTCGTGCAGTTCTCTAACTCCCACTCCCAGACGCGGAGCGGTGAGAAAGAATTCCGCGTCTTCACTGGAAGTGAGCAAGAGCAACCGTGGACGACGCGCACTGCTGGGCGTGTTCGTAGCACGGCACAGTGCCCATTGCGGGAAACAGTCGATGGGCAGGCAGGAGATATACGGAATGAGGCTGGATGAGGATGAGGGGCAAAGTTCTTCGGGCGTAGGAGTCGTTGCCTGGGGTGCCGCCAACGGCACGGGAGGGAGACCCGCTCGTAGGGGCGATCCCAGGAATAGCGAGGCAGTCGAGACGCCGTCTGGAAGCGTGCCAGGGCCATAGGTCGGCATTTTGCTAAGAATTCATTCAACATCACATCACCGTCATAAACCATCACATCACGAGCCCGTAACTCAACTTCAACCTCAGAATTCATCACTTCGTAACCCATCATTCAACTTCAAATTCGGAATTCATCACATCATAACCCATCATTCAACTTCAACTTCAGAACCCATCACATCACATCACATCATTCAACTTCAACTTCAGAATCCATCACATCATAACCCATCATTCAACTTCAGAACCCATCATCAGAATTCAACTTCAAATCCCATCGCGGTTTTGAAGTTGAATTCCTATGATGGGTTCTGAAGTCGGTGATGGATTTTGAAGTTGAAGTCTGTGATGGGGTTTTGAAGTTGAATTCCTATGATGGATTCTGAAGTCGGTGATGGATTTTGAAGTTGAAGTTTGTGATGGGGCTTTGAAGTTGAATTCCTATGATGGGTTCTGAAGTCGGTGATGGATTTTGAAGTTGAAGTTTGTGATGGGGTTTTGAAGTTGAATTCCTATGATGGGTGCTGAAGTCGGCGATGGAGTTTTTGAAGTTGAACTCCAAGAAAGGCCTACGTGGGTTGTGCCCGGCTGCAGGATTACGACGCTAGCGCCCTGCTCGCCTGTGTTTGCGTGGGTTTCCTGGTAGTGGCAGCTAAACCGTAAGCGAAGGAGGGGTATGCTGCTTGGAGGGTGCGGTCAGCCTGCACTCGGTTGGACTTGGAAGCAGGGTTTACCAATGAAGGAGGAAAGGGAGGGATGCCACGTTTGACCTCCGCTGTCACATGTGAACTGCGGAAGGTGTATTGGTTGCGCGGTAGGGTTGTTGCACAATATTGCGCCCGTTGTTGACAGATAAGCGAGCGCATAGCACTTCGCGCGTTTATGTGGCTTCGGGTGACCGCTGATGGGGTTTTGAAGTTGAATACCAACGAAGGCCTACGTTGGTGTGCCCGGCTGCTCGCTGCTGGAGGATTACGACGTTGGCGTCTTCCTCGCCCCTGTTAGCGTAGATCTCCTGGTAGTGGCGGCGAAAGCGTAAGCGGAGGAGGGGTATGCTGTTTGGAGGGTGCGGTCGCCTTGTTCTGGGTTGGGCTTGGAAGCAGGGTGCACCAAGAAAGGAGGAAAGGGAGGGATGCAACGTTTGACCTCCGCTGTCGCATGTGAACGGCGGCGGGAGGTATGTTGCTTACGCGGTAGGGTTGTTGCACAATGTTGCGCCCGTTGTTGACAGCTAAGTGAGCGCATAGCACATTGCAGGTTCATGTGGCGTCGTACGATACCCTTGCCTGCTGGCACATTGAACGTTCATATGACTTCGTACGATCGCCGTGTCTGCCGGTACATTGCACGATCATGTGGTTTCGTACGCCTGGCTTTCCCGCCGTGCCATTTTTCACTCGTGACGCGGGGGTATTAGCTTCAGCATCGGAATACATCGTGGCCAGCCACTCAGTATTACATGAGTTCTTACATAACATAAGTGACATGATGCTTACTGACACTGGAAATAGCCGTCATGAACGAATTCAGTGACCTGTAATCACCTTCGCTGGACATATGTTTTTACTCTAATTCTTTCATGCAATACACCACTGCAGTGGTTCATCCGGAATCCCAAGCAGGGGGCGTGGTCATTATTACCGCTACTTGATTACAGCTTTACACGTATAATTACCGACATGTCATTACAGCTGAAACGGCAAGCCCCCTTTTTTGCAGGGGGTGTCGCCAAGCTTTTTTCTTTGGGGTTGGGGGTGTCACAGGGATGTATCATGGTCTGGAGAAATCACTGACACCAAAAACTGAGAATCTGTCCTCGGAAAAGTGTAACCCATTGTATTCTTTTTCCTCCGAGGAGGATATATACGGACGAACACTAAGTGAATTCTTCACGACCGAGGCGTTTGGACACATGTAATACATACAGAATGTCAGGCGCAAATTGAAGTGAAGACTGCAAGGATCCCGGAAGACCACCAACTTACAGTCCGTGAAACAGTTTCTTTTCGTCTCTCACAATCTCTAAATAAATATGTGTCGACACAGTTTACAACAATTCCCACTCCTACCTGTTTTTATTTGATGTTTGAAACAACCTCTCATCATAATCACTTGACTGTATAGTGTTAGTCACTTTTGAGGTAACTTCGCAAAAGTATCATGAGCAAAGTTAGAAATTTCTATTTCGCTTCACGTCCAAGCAGGCAGAACGGACAACGCGGGCTCCTTTCTTTTTATTTTGCTTCTGAAAAATCCTACGACAGTGACCCCGCCTCTTGCACGTGCGCGGCGCCAGCAGCCTGTCTGCTCCGCCTTGTTGCAGCGCAATGTACTGGATGTACGCAAACGCAATTCCGACGTGCTTCTGAGTTAGGTTGATTAGGTCGCAGCAGAGCGTTCGTTTGGAGTGCGTGGAGCGCATTTTTTTACGGGGAAAGTGATAAGGCCACTGGCAAGGTTCTATGAAATGTGCGCGGAAAATGGGAACTCGCAGAACTTGGAATTCCAATTCTCACTTTGGTGCCCAATTGACAAGGTATATTCGGAACTCCGCTCCCAACTTAATTTCGGCATGGTAACAAGAACTTTCATTTCTCACTTAATTTCATTTTGATAACTTGAAGGTTGCTACTTCATTAAATATTTAGCTTAGTGACGTAACTCTAATTAGCAACTTTTGGGTGGTAATTAACTTCCCCGCCTCTGCTGAAATGTACTTTATTGGCGATGAATGTCTTAGAAATAGCAGCTGCGTGCTCTGATGGAACACTTGTTTCCGATGGATGCTACATGCATGCCGAACACATAATTCCCCAAAACATGACCTATGCACCTCAGATAAATAAGAGACCTATAGTGACCTCTGTGTATTACATTTAAACTAAAATACGTCCACAAAAACAATGCCAGCCCGATCTTGTCCTATTTGGATCCCAATCACACAAAGGAAAAATAAGCAATCTAAGAAGACACAAAATAAGCCTAATAAAGCACACTTCGTCAGCACGACAGCAATCTACTGTCGTCTACTAAAACGCGCGTACGCGACCGAAGGTTGAGGCTCAAATCCAATCCCATCCAATATACATATATACGCACATTATAGCTGCAGGCGAGCAAATGAGTCAAACTGAACAACCGCAACGTGCAGACCGCGCGACCGCAGAACGCCAAATCGCATCTCGATCTAATCTACCGCTCACATTCGCAACATACAGTTGCCTCCGCCCACATGACATTGCCCTCCGCGCCCCACTACGCCAGAGAGTAACGCGTTCCAAACACTTTCCCTCCCTGCGACCGCCGATACACAACAAGGGGGTGGGGGGTGGAAGTCCGCCAGGCATCTGCAGTGTCAGGCCCATACGCCCACACCAGACACGAAACGCGAAGCGTTTATATTCGCTCGGTGCACTCCAATAAACATTTGCCATTTACTCCGCACGTGTTCGCACAAGTAACAGTCACGACACGTGAACGTCATATATCGTCGGATGTATAAACATTGTCGGCTTCAAAACCTATTATGAGGACTTCGAAACCTATCCGTCATCTTCAAAATTCACCGCGCAGACTTCAGCTTCAAAACCCATCCCGCTGACTTCCCCTTAAAAACCATCGCGCTGACTTCAAAACCCAACACACGGACTTCGACTTCCAAACCCACACACGCTGACTTCAACTTGAAATCCCACCACACTGACTTCAACTTCAAAACCCATCACGCGGACTTCAACTTCAAATCCCACCACACTGACTTCAACTTCAAAACCCATCACGCGGACTTCAACTTCAAAACCCATCACGCGGACTTCAACTTCAAAACCCATCACGCGGACTTCAACTTCAAAACCCATCATGCGGACTTCAACTTCAAATCCCCATCATAGCCCTTCATTCAACTTCAACATCAACTTCACATCACATCATAGCCCTTCATTCAACTTCAACTTCAACTTCACTTCACATCATGCCGTTCATTCAACTTCAACTTCAACTTCACTTCACATCATGCCCTTCATTCAACATCACATCATTCTCTATGAGGTGATGGTGAATGAAGTCGGTGAAGGCCATCATGAATGAATTCGCCGACCTATGGCCAGGGCATTGGCTGCGGCGACTGCCAAAGCTGGCAGTCAAGAACGTTGCTCTGGTGTCGCGACCGGCAGCGGATGCGCGTCGAGACGCATGAAACGAAGCGGTGGGACTGTGCCGGGTGCCGGAGGCCTGGTTAGCGCAGGTCGGTCCCTGGAAGCCGTGAAGCGGTGCTCGGTGGGCAGATCAGGAATGGATTCGATCCCTATCTACCGTCCTCACGGAAGAACTGCATTCACAGGCAGGAATAGTGCCAGCCTTTGTGAAGATGTCCTCATTTGAATCTTCCTCGAATGCGCGTCCGTTCTCGCTCCAGGGTCGTCCAAGTGCACCACGGCTTTCGGCACGGCGCGGAAGCTCGAATCCGCCCGGTTGCCGTTTTTTTTTACGCGTCCTGGGAATAAAATATTTCACGCCGTGCATGTTCATGTAGACGACAACCTCATATATTTTTTTTTCTCGGAAATCGGACATGGTCAAGTCACGGGACTGGAAGCATTGAGCTGCAGTGTCCCACATGGCAAGAGCGACTATGGATGTTGAGTCTATGTCGGAATTCCCTCTTTCTAAATTGGGTAAAAAGGACACACGGAGAACTCCAATCAGGGAACGCCCTTTGGCGACCGAGTGATGAGGACAGGCGTCCGCAAGTTGTCGCGAGGAGCGTGTGATCGGCTTCTGGAATAACAATTTTAGGCAAACGTGTCAACTCGGACGTGTTCCAGCGTAACAACATCGTGTGTCACGCGACATGCGCCCGTTACAGCTCACACTGAGCAGCGAAATGGGATGCATTTACGGGGGACTACGGAGAACCCGAAGCAAACGAGCTCGTAGACAATTGCCTGCGCTGTGATCACATTCGTTCGCTGGGCCTACGTGACCCCGATGTTACTATCGCAGAAGCTATACGAATCTAACTGATTCAATAGGTTTTCCTGCCAGCAAAGACTAAGGAAAGCAAGACGCGCAACATCGGTTAACATCACCATGCAGACACATTAGGCAAAATTCCTGACGATATCAGCACAATTCCACTTGAAGTCGACCGAGGACGCACACTAACCCCATGTCCCCCACTCCTTCCTGCTATCCTCTCTCCATCTGTCCACGTCTGTACGCCGCTTATAGCCACAGTTGCTTCGCGGCGCCAACACGGAATTAAAAAAGCATTAGGCAAAAACAACTGATCATAACATTGTTGCACACACGAGAAAGTAACACAAGGATGTTTTCGCTAATCTTATATTGGTTTTGTGTGGCTCAATTTTCAAAATAGTGACATTGCTTTTCAGAAGAATATTGAAAGGAAACGACGACTACAAATGCTACTACTCGTCTGACACTTGGTCACCACCCCCGGTTTTCGACATTATAAAAGAACGGTTCACCTTTTATGAATCTCGCCAGGCCTGCTTTCGCCACGGTGGACCCGAAGAACGTAAGGTACGTGTCCTATGGATGAAGCGTCACGTGACGCAGTTGCGTGTGACGTTGTTTCACCCGCAGAGCTCAGTGTAGCTTGTATCTCTTCGCGTGTTTCTGTAAGAAAAGTGAATGAAAATTCGAACAGAAGACTAAATTACTGCTTACTCATGAAATGAAACAGACGGAAAAATGCGTATGTCAGTGCATAGAAGGAACCGTCGGTGTTAGTAGAAAGTATTATTTCTGAAGTGCGCATAGCTCCGGATGCTACTAACCTTTTGCTGTAAGACAGACCAAGAAAACACTCCATATACAAAAAAAGAGACAGAAACATGAGAACGAGACTGTACAATTTACACTCTGACGTAAGATAGACTTTCGATAGAAATGAATCTACGAGAGAGGGAAGGCAATGCAAACTTCCTTTGTGTTGTGTCTGTGGCGCTCACAACAAGGTTCGCTATGTTAGCAATACAAAGCTCAAAGCAAAGGAAAGGAAGCATGCGTGGCTTCTCCTGTTTTTCCATTCATCCTAAAATACTGATAATTAAAACAACCATTCATTCAAATGGCAAATCAGTCATTCATTCAAAAGAATCGTTCATGGTAAAATAACATGATTACACTGAAAAGTGGAAATGGCAATCCGACAGAGCAGTAACATCGTGTCGTATTAATACAGAACATAATCAAACATAACATTTTTTCGTGACTAGTTCAAGCAGCGTTTCCCACCTGAAAAATGGCCCTAACGAGCCCAGAAGTCATTTAATGATGTGATCTCATATTTTCTTTTCTTTTTCATTACAATCGGTGTACTTAAGCACCTGATAGAAAAGTACCGAGCGAAACTCCCTACATTACAGTAGAGAGTTTTTTATTTCATAATTCAGTGAATAAAAAGTACCCAGAGTACCTCACAAGTACCTCACGAACGCGCAGAGTGCTTGCGTTTTCGAAGTATGCTTAACTGTTTCCCTCTTTCAGGAGATAGTGGTAGACGCTTCACGCACATTAAAGGTATCAAGTGAAAGTCCATTAAGATATTGTTGTGCATGAGCATTATTTGGCCCTGCGTGTTCTTCTCGTCATGCTCCCGCACCAGATTTTTTTAAAAGTCTGCGCCCTGTGACAAGCGTTGTAACGTCCTTTCAGCGTACATTCTATCACATGTATACGTAGCAACGTGTCGACTTACGTACTTGATACACATTCGAGGTGCGCAGTACTGATTTGCAATCACAAACGAAAAACAGTATTTCGATTCTCCACACACAGCTTCACCTTATACGTATCTGCAAAATCAACAACTGCAAACACCTACCTTGCTCGAGGTCTCCTCTAACCGCTTCACACACCTCTCTTGCCGCCTCCTTTGACAGACGAGCGTGAGGCACAGATTCGTCGTCAGATAATTAAGTAAATGAGTTTCTGCGACGACGGAACCAGCATGTTGGCCTTCATCAGCGAGCAGCGCGTAGACGGCAGCCATTTTCACGACGCACGACGAATATATTTGCGTAGGCCATCACCCCCTCACAAAATGGCCCGCGTGCGTCAACACTACGAAGCCTGACCGCCGGGAACCGCAATTTTCTCCTTCGCCTACGAATAACACCACGTGCTACCTTGCGCAATAGAAACGACGATATGGAGCGGGAGACGATGTTGCTGAGAACGCGCCCCAGTGCAGCGGGCTGCAAGGTCCTGATTGCACTTGTCGACCTTACACGTGCTACTCTCCCTGCCGTTGGAATATCAACATCACTTTACTCTGACGCAGGGCGCGCACACTTTCCTGTGCGTCGCCCCCCTGGCGTTTCAATAATTAACCCACGTTCTTTGACGGACATACCTTGTACCGTGATATGTACGTCCTAGCATTGTGATATGTCACGTTCCAAAGTCGACGACAATGGCTCTGAATTTTCATAAGTTTGTTTCACATCGTGCAGTTCTGCGAATGGTAATCAAAATGAATAACAATATCAGTTGCAGAGGGATTCGTGGGAGGAGACTACTGGACGAGTCCAAATCCACTGCAAAGATCGGAAAAAGGTAGACGTGCCAGCAGGAGTATTCTGTGCTCTTTGGGAGCCGGACGTAAGTAGATCGCCAAACAATAATAAAGAAACTAGATATTATGAAGTTGCAGTGCAGTGCCCATGCACAACTGGCATCTTGGCTCGTCTCACAACTTGTCGAACCTGAAGTACTAAGAAATCTTCAAGGGGCGAAAGCAACGACACGGAGAGAAACGACAGTAAATTCTATAGTTGCCGTAGAGCGTTCATTCTCATCCGTAGAACACCTGTTCGGCATCGCGCCTGTTGAAATAACCGGTATAGGCTGTGGTATAGTCATTTTCAAAAGCCGTTGTTCCAACGAACTAACAAAGCTTTTTGCTGGCGCCATTTTCGACTTCACGCCTTTCCTACTTCTTTCTTAGCGTGAAGTCAAACCACCTCCGCAGTAACGAGCTACTTCAAAGAGTATTTCATACCCTCTCTTAAATGATATGTAAGATTGCTGGTAGTGGTGATGATAATGATGATTGGGATTTTATAACACACAATGAACTAAGGCTATAGTGTGCAAAAACTTTTGCACACTATACCCTTGGTTCATTGTGGGGTGAATATTATTACTAGTTAAAAATAAAGCGGTGAACATAAAACAGCACATTGGGCACAAGCCATCTGGTAAACACGTGTATAAACCTGTACAGCTGGTAGGCAGCCAATATCTCGAAAACAGTTGTGAATCTTTAAAGCATTTTAAAGAAGGGCTGACCACACAGCAGGACGGCTGGTTGGAGGGGTGAATTGCGCTTTCAAAACTCATGACAATAATGGATGACCAGGATGTGTAGTACATAGGGTTGCTGCCCATTTTGTGTGCCCATTCCAGCTCCTCCATGTGAAGCAGAAATCCATGTGTTAGGTCGGTGTGTCCAAGCTGTAATCGCGATGAAATGGCCTCATGTATACGACTGTCAAAAGTGGCTTCTTTGGTGAAGTTTGGTTTTCTGAAGTTTGGCACTACTCTGTTTGCCCCAGTGTTGCATTTTCAAGGTTGATATTTTTTGTACTCTACTCAGATACATTGTTGTCCCGTGCTCAGTGAATTAACGTTTGCATGTATCCTGTACAAGCCCACCGGGCACGACGACAATGTGCCATTGCTGCACTGCGCCAATTCTATTGGCAACTTCCTGGGGTGAATGCACGGGTTGAAAAGGTCCCACGGAGGATAAGTACGGGGAAAAAACTTCGACAAAATGTGACGCCCCTAATTGATCCTACCTTTCGCCATGCGGGGCGCCGCTGGCGTTACCTAGGAGGATGGCTCACGAAGGTACACGCTTTGACGATGCTTTGCATGCTCCGTAACGATGACTGTACAGCAGACGGGATTTCACACAACAGACATGCAATTCGCGTCTTAGGCAATGGAGAAGGATCTGCTCTAGGTCGTCAACATCACCGCAGTGGCTGCAGCGGGGAGAGGTAACTCCTCTCAAGCGGTAGCGCCTGTGTGCTGTGAAGGCCACAACGAGCTAGACTCCCCCCCCTCTCACATAATTGCTTGGTCCCAGCCTCATCTAGCTCACCAACGCTCTGCCCTCAAGGCTCTCTTTCTGGACGCGAAAGGACTTCCATCCGTATCGTGAGGGGGCTCATTATCTCATTCCCCGCATCACCACTAGCAACAGTGTAGTGTATCGCCCCTGGCGATGAAATTCCCCAATCACCATCCCGTAATAATGTTGTTTCTTAGGCAATGAATTATCGCTTTAGGTCGCCAGGTATTAAGGACAGCCCACAGCAGACACACCCGAGGTACTGATGAGCTAAGAAGTAAAGTGCTAAAGAGCAGTATCATGGTCGGCCGCAGAAAACGCGCGTAATCCAAAGCGGGGGGGGGGGGGGAGGGGCTATATTTATTAGATCAAAGAAGGGATAAGGTCAGCCAAATAGCGCGTCGGTTTCCTCAGCAAAATTTTCAGCAAAATAAATGAAAGAAGAATAAAATAACTAAATAATAACATCAAATAATTTGGAACTAAAGGATACACTAGCACACGATGAGAAAAGGATGAGATAGAATAAAGACAAAGATGACCGTATTCCAGGCGTACTCAACGAAAATGGCCTGTACGCTGAACTGCAGTTTTTCGCTCGCTGCTTGCTCTAGGTTCATGAAACTTGGTACGGAGTTTGGGCATACACCTGCTCTGTCCTCGTCGACGGCTATTGACGTGCTACGCTTATTGTGAACGGCATAACGTGTTATGTAAGTACACGAATTGTTGGCCGTCAATCGGTCCACACACGGGATCATGACGTCAACGGCAGAAAATTTATTCCTGTATTGTGTTTAAAAATTTTACGTGCCTATCTCAATTTTTGCGAGACTGGAATCTGGCAACAACTGGTTCGAAATCTGGACGCGGGTGTCATCTTACAGCGTCACTTACGAAGGCACGATCGAACAGACTGACACACATCGTATGATGATTGAACATTTCAGCCATTAAACATTGATTCACACACAGCCTACGTCGCGTTACAATTGCGTAACCGTGCGCTCAACTTCATGTGTCTCTGCAACATTGTTTTAAAGTTCGCCCTGTCGTTGTCTTGGTCATGATGGACGCCAGCTCCAAAATATTGTGGGTAATAATCCATGTTGTAAATATTTTTCATCCCTACTCATATTGCGTAATGTTTCAATTTTGCTTTCTCTGGAGCTCTCTGCACCCCTGAATACAAGGTCATAGTAACTAGAAGTTTGTAATTTTTCGTGGGCTTTTCTTGTGGCGAAATGCAATCGAGCCGCCCGCATTCCTAACCTTTGCTTGCTGACGCTTGATGCACGCCCCTAAAGCACGTAGGAATACATACCGGCAACATTTTACCCGCTGTTCCTAGCCTGTGCTGAAGGAGCATGTACTTTTCAACGGAAGTCCGAAGCAGAAAAAACACAACAAGAAAAGCGCACTTTGCTGGACATGCAAAGATCGCGTAATCAAATTATTTTTCTGTGTGCGTCTCTACCACACGAGCTGAATTTGCAAAGTGCATTACCAAGGCGGTAATCCGCGGAGTCTAGACTCCCACGGCACGCGAGCGCCACGGCGCGGTCACAAAACGTTCGAGGAATTACGGAACATAGTTTCTTCGAGTGGCACCGCTCCGGAGAAGCTCCCCAGCACATCGGACCCTGCGGCAGGTACCGCGATCGCCAACCCTGTCCACGGGAACACCGCCTCCTCTAAGTTCCTCCTCTCACTGAAGTTATGAAAGTAAATCCTTGTAGGGAATACGGACATACAGGGTGTCCCAGAAAACGTGTCATTGAATTATAATAAAAAAACTACACCACCTAGAGTCATGCGGTCAATGGCATGTGTTCGTACTGGGTTTTTGCCACCTCCTCATGTGAATGTCGTGTAACGTAAGTTTAATTATGTAAATTTTTGCGAGCTTAAGTCGGAAATTTGCCTAGTAAATGTCACTTTTTTACCCCACCCATGTGAAGAGCGTGTCTAATTTAGTCAAATTAATGATAATTGACAGGGATATTCAGGAGCTATCCCATCGAAAAAAATAGCCCAACATCATGCTCTACTGAGGTCGCACAGAATAGCGCACGATGAATTTTTCAGCGCAATCTTTGTCAGTCCGACGAAAGGAGGTTGGAAACCCAGCCCTCCCCGACATCGCAGAGAGAGATAAAACAGGAACGGCTTATCACGTCCGACTTTCGCTGGGATAATGCTTTCCCTCTCCCAATTTTAGGAACTGTTACTTTTTCTACTATCACTCTGTGGGCTGGCTTCGGAACCTCCTTTCGTCGCACTGAGAACGATTGCGCTCAAAAAGTCATCGCGCGCTATGGTCCGGTGCTCCGAAAAGCATCATATTCGGCTATTTTTCCCGATGGGATAGCTCGTGAATATCACTGTGAATTATCATGAATTTGAGTGAATTCGGCACGCTCTTCATATTGCTGGGGTAAAAAAGTGACCTTTACTTGGCAAATTTCCGAGTTCAGTTCGCAAATATTTACATAATTAAACTTGGAGTACATGACATTCACATTAGGAGGTGGCAAAAACCTAATAAGAACAAATGCTGTTGACCGCATGATTCTAGGTGGCGTAGTTTTTTTTATTATAATTCAATGACACGTTTTCTGGGACACCCTGTATACATCATAACCCGGGAAGGGGGTCAGAGACGTAGACGCCTTCCTTTCCTAGGCTTAAGAGAAACACTGCCTCAAAGGCAACATAATGCAGTTGAATATGCAGATGAATATGCATCCAGTTCTTCGCCGCGAAACGTACAGTAATGGTGGGTGTCTGCTTGCGCGGAATGAAACCTGGTAGGTCCCATGGTATTCCACCGTAACATGCACTGCAACTCAACATATCAACTTTCTACTTGTTGCAAACAGCCCCCATCTTGCTTCGCGATGCCAATGCCAGTCGGTCGAACCGGCTGAGAGCGCGGTTGGTCTATGGAAATCACGCATCCTACAACTAATGTACATGCGCGACACTGGGACGTTTCATCCGGGCTAAAATGTCGCTTGTTTGTCTAATGACAACGGAATTGCGGCAGGTCAAGAAAAAAAAAAAAAACACAATGTCTGATGGGAAGGGATATCTCTTCTGTAACGCTAGGTGCCATTAGTTACTGCAGGCAGTGTGAGTTGCTGTGGCGTATGTCCGCCACCGTGACGAAAGTGTTTCGCTCCTTTGTACTCTAGGAGCGGGTTGGAAAATCTTGGTTCATACACTGTTGCGATTGCAACGAAGGCTTCTGAGGGATGTTTGGCATTTGCAGTTCCCTGGGATTGCCTTGGTCCTTTATCAAGACGGGCGTAGCACTTGTTCTTCATTCTTAGGGCGATAATGTTAAGGATGAAATAAACAAAAGGTTAATAAATGAAAAGCAAAAAGAAGATAGAAGTAATATCAGTGGGGGATGTTATAGCGGAAAGTGCTTTCTTAGTACACGTACTCCGCGTTAGTGGTATCACGGAAATATTGGCGCAACACGGGCAAAATGGTATTTTCAATTGAGCACCTCATATTGGTCCAATATGGATCCTGCTTTCACTCCCCAGATGGGTCCCACATTAGCAGCCCACAGTGATGGCCAGTAGCTAACTACATGTAGTTAAAAAGTAGTTATCAACTAATTGCAGAAATGTAGTGGTAACTACTAGCTAAACTACTATTTCGAGCAGTTAACTACACTAGTTTGTTTACTGCAGGCGCAAACTACTTCTGATTTTGTCGCAAGCTTTACGGCACGATTGTGCTTCCGACTTTTACCTTGAGCAACTTGTTTTATAAGGACGGAGGTGCAGAGCAATTGTGCCGTGCATGTGTACTAAATCTTGACTTTTAATGCTTGTCTAGTGATGCCTCATTTGCAGTGAAATAATTCTGCAACTTAGTTTATATCGTGGCACATTGATCTGTGACGAAGCAGCCTGAATGGAAATATCGTACATGATCCGTCGTATGTTGTACGTACCTTTGTAGCGGTAGCTTTCACTCCATACAAAATATTTCAGCTTCAAGCTCTTTTGCCAGCGCATAATATACAAGAGACAGGCAGTGGATTTTACGACAGTATGTGAACTAAGCGATATAGGCACAAGAGGACATTTTAAACATTACTATCACTGCTTGTGATTCATATTTAGGTGTCCAAGAACACTACAAGGAATTGGTGTTGATGAACAACGTTAAGTAGTTATAGATGTAGTTAAAATACATTTCAGTAGTTCAAGAAGTAGTTTTAACTACTCCCCTGAAAAGTAGTTGAACTACTAGTTAAACTACTCTATCGCGAAGTAGTTACTGTTAAACTACTGTATAATTAGTTAGTGGCCATCACTGGCAGCCCATATTGGAACATATTGGTAATGGTGGCATCCCATATGGGTCAAATATTGGAAAAATATTGGTGTGCTGCTTAGGGTGAGCCCCCAGTTCCGATGTTACATAATTTCGACTGAAGAGTTCGTACAACCTACAACGGTTCTTGCAATGGGCAGCTGTCCCATCCGAAATGTAAGTATTTGTCGACACAATGGGCCTATTTTCATCTAGCCAGGCTTCAATGATTTGTCAGCGAGTCATAAATTTTGTTTGTGTCACCCAAAGCCCCCTTCCGACGGCTGTACTGAACTAAAGCAGACGGCTATCGAGGCGCTGGTACGTGAAACTATAAATGGGACAATGCAACAACTTCAGCTTTGACGTCACAGTACGAATCGAAACATGGATGATCACAGAGACGCATGACTGGCCATCGAAACAGCCAAATTAGTCCCTTTATATGACCAGTCGAAAAACACGCAGCTGGACGCAGAAGCCTGGATAGAGAAGTTCATTACTTCGCTGAAGCTTACGAGTACAACAAGAAACAAACATCGTGTTTCGCTCTCACCACCTAGGCGAAAATGTGTTATCCAACAGGGACTAGTTCAAGTGAAACTGCTTCAACCAGTCCCAGCTCAACTGGTACTAGATGCAACAACTGGTGCCTGTTGGATAACACAGTTCAGCGAATTTCAGTTGCAACCAATCCAATTGAGCCTAGGACCGATTAAAAACCAGTTGGACCAACTGATACCAGTTGATTGGAGTGGTCCCTGTTCAAGAATAGAGTTCACCTAGTGCCACTTGAACTGATCCTGTCGGAACTGAGACTGGATGAACTGTGTTATCAAATAGAGACCAGTTTGATCCACTGGTACCAGTTGGCCCAACCGGTTTCTGGCTGGTCCCAATCTCAATTGATACTACTTGGCCCAAGTGGTTTCTAACCAGTCGCAGTCTCGTCTTGGACTGGTTGCAAACCTCATTGTTGAGCTGCGACCGGTTGAAGTGGCTCCACTTGGAGTGGTCCCTGTTCGAACAGAATTTAGCTTGTACCAGCCCAACTGGTATGTAACCAGTGTCCCTTTGCAGGATCTCTATTCCAACAAAAGCACGTCGAAGGAACAGCAATGCAAAAATTGATTTTTGTAGTGAAAGGTTACATATTCTAATGTAAATGTAGCGTAACTATAAAGTAATTAAATGATAGCCGTTGAGGAACTACACGGTTACATGGAATACGTAATATTTCACGTTTGGTTGGTTCCTGCTTGGCTGCCTTGTGGACATCTTGAATCGTCCAACAGAGTATTTAAGACGTTCTTAGCAGCACACGATGGATCGATGTTTTCGTTTCAGCCCCAGCAGGTTAAGGTTTCCGGAAAATTGAAAAGGCACAAGTAAATATGCATGTCATTGCAACATGTAATTGTCGTGTGTGTCTGGACAGTTACTATGTTTGTGCAGTCGTGGCCTCGGAGCGCACGCATTTCCGTTGTGCAGTAGCTGTGCATTTCAACTAGGAGAATTTGCCGGTTTTCAGGGGTAATGGGTACTAACCTGGATCGCTACGCGGGTTCAAGAACATCCGGTGTGAAGGATCTAAAACACGAGAAGGAACGAGTGCCGTAGAGAAGTTGCTGGTAACATTAACACACACTGGATGTTACTTGTAAAACGGCATGTACTTGCAGCAGCCACAACGTTTGTTTGTTCATTACACCTTCAAAGCCCTCACTTCGTGCAATATGACGCGGAATAAAGAGAAGAGTTTCTAGGGGAAGCAATATTCCTAAATGGTACACGAGGAAAAGCACTTTAGAGTAGTACTCACGATAAAGCGATCTCTCCAGTTGTAGCCGAGCTGTAATCCTATGAAACCCGCCCGGCCGCACTGAAGCCGCTGGGGCTCATTGTACTGTCGCACTGTCGTAACTTACAGACAGATCCTTTAGATTATACGACCAACGTCTATGTCACACATCATTCTAAGAGCATAAGGGGCAAAAATCTCAGTTCAGGCGTGCTGAGGCGAACGCAAAAAGTCGAAACACGTGAGGCGATAACGAACGCTGCGTATCAGCGAGTTTGGGAAAATTTGGGGAAACTGCCAAGCTTGTGAGTTTTTCTGCCGCAGTGATGATGGTCACACATATGAAGCTCACACTTGTTATTATAAAAGCTGTGATTGTGGTTAGATCCTGGAGAAAGATAACTCCCATATTCCACCTTTGATTATGTCCACAGTTTAATACGCGGTTACACCATGGGCTCAGAGGAATCAGTGTAACATACACGTAAGATATACGCGCCAATCTGTGACACTGTCTCGAATCAGCTTGTAAATTTCAATCAATAAACCTGAAACTAACCTAAAATCTAAAATCTACTAAATCTAAAATAAACTAACCTGAACCTAAAATCAATAAACCTGAAAGCTTGTGGCCTCAATGCATGGAAAACGTGCAAGCAAAATCAAATAAAACGACCTTGAGTTCTGAAATGAAGTCAAATGTGTAAAGTAAGAGCCTGTTTTCGTCTCGTTCCGTTCGCCCCTGTGAGTTTGTGTATTTGGGCTTTAATATTCAGCAGTGTCAACAATCCCATGCCTACATCCTTTCCAGTCAGATGTCAGATGGAGTAGATGTGAGCGTCTGCTTGCGCTGCCGTTGAAGAACTCTTCTTACTGTGCACAGTTTTCGCACAGATCTATCAATACACCATCACCACCAAAAGAACACCATTCATTTCTAATACATCCTTTCAGGATGAAGACGGCCTGTGCAAAGGAAGAGACTACCCGGTAAGTAATGTACCGTGTAGAAAATCCACACGCTACATAAATCTAACACCGTTATACGCAATCTGAAGCGCAAACTCAGTGAATACGATGCAATGCAGAATATTGTACAACGATTGACGGCGCTCTGTTCTGCTTTGAAGCAGCGTGAGGCCGTAACCACATACGGCGATTTCTCGACTTAAAAATGTCGACTTTCTAACTGGCAGGACAACTCAACGGAGAAACCGCCGGACGAACGGCATGCACAGGTTTCCACTGCGGAGGACGGTGTATCCCTAGCGGACATTTCCTTAGTCCGAAATAAATATTGACTTCAAATTAACTGATCAATATTTTGCTACCAATAGAAAAGGTATAGTGGCACGCAGAAGTTCTTCCGATCAAAGCATATTCCAAAGGAACCGCCACAAAAAGTGCCCTCAGACAGCAGTCGGCGGGCGACAGCATGCTTCCCAGTTCCCAGGTTGGTCCTACGGGAATCCGAAATGCCGGCCACCACCGCTCGTAGAAAGGTAGCGCGTGGAGCTCTCCTATTGGCTGCCGTCGAGCGGCCGCTATCGCCCTTCGCCGCAATTTTCTGCCCGCCACTGTCGTAAGGAAATCGGTGACGTTCCCATTGCTCGCGTGGGCTCAGCGGGAAAACTGTGACGGTGACCGGTTTTTCGCCGAGAATTCGTCGTATGAGGTTACCCCTTTATACAATGCATCTCTCCACAATTCGCCAGACATTTTTGGTACTCTAGGTAAGAAGTGGATCAGGAAAGGGACGTGTGAAGAAAATACTATCTTCCAAATGTGACATGAAATAATCATTCCTGGTTTTACGTTTCCAGACAACCATGATCATGAGCAAGAATACAGTGGTGAGAACTCACACTGGAACTGGACAGATCATGACTAATTTCGAACTTGTATCAGATCTTCCTTTTGTAGCCTAATAGACGCTGTCTACGAGGTAGCAGTAGTCTCGTCACCGTTTTGTCTTCATCTCTAGCTTGGCTGCTGTTCTGCAAGGATGTTTACGAACTGCACCAAATTTATCTGGCACCCTTGCACGATCCTCGTATGATGGGTTTGGTATCATGGACCCTCTCGATGCGCTTCAGGAGCAAGCATTTTTTGTACCCAGCAATTTGGCTGGGTACTGACTGGCTCTATCTCCGGTCTTTCTTGAGCAAGAATCTATAAGTGCGCGATACTACCCTATCGAAAAAGCACCAGAATCGTTCTGGTGTTTTTAGTGGCTGTGATTTGGCACATCCCTGGCGTTCTCTTCTCTGATGTTAACATCAGAATTCGCTGGCGTTCCTAGTGTCTTTTCTCTGATGTTCCACACCAGGACCTCTGATGTGTGTGCTCTAGTGTTGCACAGCAGGATACATGGTGTTCTGTGATGCTCCACTGTTGAATATTATAATGTCTCAAGCGTTCAATCCCGTGATATACTTGCTTCCTCAGGAACCTCACAAGGCAAGAAAGGCGCATAGTTGAAGACGTGAAAGAGCGAGAGAAAAAAACAGGACAGTGCAAGCAGACAGCACAAGCGCGGCACCACAGCACGGACACGGTGCTAGTGCTGTCCTGTTTGTTTTTCTCTAGGCGTTCAGAAATGGACAGCTTTCAGAGCCTCGTGAGAGCGATAAGGAGCCAAGTACCTCACGGGATCCAAAGCGTGAAACAGCATAATCTTCAATAGTCGAGCATCAGAAAACTTTGGGAATAGCAAGTCGGCCTTGGCCTGTCTGACCTTTCGCTCTTTCTTTATCTTAATAAACATATCCCCCCCCCCACCAGAAAACACCACGAAGGGATCCTGCCATTCATACATGAATGTGCAACAGTCGAAAACGCTCTGCTCGTTATTCCGTTACTAAAGCTGCTTGGGATGAACTCATCAAGGATAGCTACCCATCAAATAAGTCAACAATAGGTGGGCGCATTGACGTGCGCCGGGTCACCAGAAAGAGGGAAAAGAAGCATGCATATGGGCGAGGTGCGCCGGTTCACCAAAAAGAGGGAAAAAGCACCGGTGAAGCTATGGTGTGACGTCATATGCACGCCACCTATACAACAAGATATCAGAGGTTTCTTTCCACTGTGTCCCAGCTGCTAGTAGGCTTCTAATTGTTTGCATATAGTATTCTGAATAAAATCAGAAACAGGAACAGGAACGTACGTGCAACAAAGCTGTCTATATTATCGCTGCCATTGATGATACACATTTGGAGAAGCATGCACACCACAATACAAAAGTACAAAAAGGTGTAGTGTTATTTATTTTGCAAGTGTGGATACACCACATGCGGTAGTTATAATTTAGAAAGGCATACTCGATCGACTTCTCCGTCACATTTTACGTCCTCTCTTCTTTTAGCCATATCCAATGAACAATCACAGCGCACATGATGACAGACGAAACGCACATTCAAGGACACCACACCAACCACGACCAGTCGTCACATCTGCCCCGAATGCATCGCTTGTATTTTCTCATACTTGCACTTGTGTACAGGTTGGAAATCAAACTACGACACATAATGCAGAACTTCAGAAACACATATTCAAAGTTGTTCACATTCGTGCGCGGTTTTTGTGTTGAAACCAGGAGTCCAGGACGGAACGCTACCACAACCACCTCGGAGAGCCCGTTGAGTTCAAAACAGAGGCTAATGTCGAAGGCGCTGGCGCTGTCTTAGGTGACAATAAGAGCGTAAAGTTTCGTTTTCAAACTCGAGTGAAAGCCGCAAAAGCGTGCCAATTTCGACACTCGAGGGAATTATTTGTGATGAGAAATATCATTCCTCTGAAAAAGAAGTTGCGTTAACCAACTCATGGTCATTGTAAATAGCGGTTTTCATGGTGACAACGCGTAGTGCTCGTACTGTGGCGCCTGTAGGTGTATATAGTGTCTATGAACATCAGACCGCTCTAACGGTCACATTAAAGCACTACATTTGTCTAGTGCGCACACCAAGCTTTCTAGGAGGCACCAGAATCATTCTGGTGTCACATCACTCTGGTGTTGACATCAGAAGAACTCGACAGCACCAGAATCACCCTGGTGTCACGCAAGACACTTTTGATATGCACATTACAAACATCAAAAGGGTCTAGTGTTAACGCCAGAAACGTCAGGAAACATCAGGGTAATTCTGGTGATTTTTTCAATCAGGTAGAGGGCGTTCTTTGCGTCATATGTTGCCTAGTGATGTTCAACGCAGAGCGGCACATCATTAAATCAGAGCAGACTGCTATGTGCCTGGTATTTAATGCATGTAACGAAATTCCAAAATATATGCCACATTGTAATGCCGTCACCATCGCATTATATGTATCGCACCCTAGCGGTATCGTTTATCAACATTTCTAAAGACATACCCAACGCTTCGGAAAAATATACTTCGTCAGTTTCCCCAAGACATTTGACGTCTGAATAAGTACTTACACAGAATATTTTGGCAGTTACCGTTTTCCGGGGAGGCGACATAGTATTTTAATTCACCGCATTACCACCAGCACTGGGGTAGAGTATTGACGCTGACAATAAACCCGTCCCCAAATAATTATCATGAAAATGAAGCCGTTGTTGTTCCCGATTGAAAAAATCACCAGCATTATTCTGGTGTTTCCTGATGTTCCTGGCGTTAACGCTAGACTCTTTTGGTGTTTGTAATGTGCACATCAAAAATTTCTGACGTGACACCAAGGTGATTCTGGTGCTGTCGAGTTCTCCTGATGTCAACACCAGAGTGGACTACTACGACACCAGAATGATTCTGGTGCCTTCTAGAATGCTTGGTGTGCGCACTAGACAGACGTAGTGTTTTAATGTGACCGTTAGAACGGTCTGGTGTGGTTCACAGACACCAGACATGCAGGCGCCAAAGTACAAGCACTACACGTTGTTACCATGAAAACCGCTATTTACAATGATCATGAGTTTCTTAGCGCAACTTCTTTTACAAAGGAATGATAATTCGCATCGCAAATAATTCCCCCGAGTGTCGAAATTGACACGCTTTGCGGCTTTCATTCGAGTTTGAAAACGAAACTTTACGCTCTCATTGTCACATAAGACAGCGACAGCGCCATCGGCATTAGTGTCTGTTTTGAACTCAACGGGCTGGTCGAGGTGGTTGAGGTAGCGTTTCGTCCTGGTTTTCAACATGAAAACTTCGCACGAATGTGAAGAACTTTGAATATGTGTTTCTGAAGTTCTGCATTATATGTCGTAGTTTGCTTTCCAACCTGTGCACAAGTGGAAGTATGAGAAAATACAAGAGATGCATTCGGGGTAGGTGTGACGACTGGTCATTGGTGTGACGTCTTTGAATGTGCGTTTTGTGCGCCATCATGTGAACTCATTATTCATGGGATATGGACTACAAGAAGAGAGGACGGAAAATGACTTAAGAGTTGATCGAGTATGCTTTTCTAAATTATAACTGTGCCGCATGTGATGTACATATTCACACTCGTAGAAGGAATAACATTGCTGCTTTTTGTACTTTTATATTGTGGAGTGCATACTAACTGTGTATCATCAGTGGTAGCAGTAATACAGACAGTTTTGTTACACGTGCTTGTCTGTTTCTATTTCTGATTCTCAGTATACTATATGCAAATAATTAGTTTAGGCTGCTAACAGCTGGGACACCTTTGCAGTAGAAAGAAACCTGTGATATCTTGTTGTATTGTTCACTGGTTTGATGAGTCGCTAACATTAATGAGTACATCCCAAGCCAGTGGCGTATCTAGAGCTACCTGCGCCCATGGCAACATGGTTAACATGATGTCCTTAGGGATGCGGTTTCGTGTTGTCCGCACTAGGTTTCACACTATAACCTCTCTAATGGCGGGTGCTTTAGATCATTTATGAATGTGCCAGGTTGAGTACCCGACCTGGCACATTCACATCCGACCACATAATAGCGCCCCTGTTCACCTGGCGCCCATGGCACCTGTCCACACCTGCCACACCCTAGATACGCCACTGTCCCAAGCAGCCTTAGTACCGGAATAACGAGCAGACCGTGTTGGTTGAATGTTGCACATTCATGTATGCATGTCAGGATCCCTTCGTGGTGTTTTATGATGCTCGACTATTGAACATTATGCTGTTTCACGCATTCGATACCGTGAGGTACTTGGCTCCTCAGCGTCCTCACGAGGCTCTGAAAGCTGTGCATAATTTTGAACGCTTAGAGAAAAACAAACAGGACAGCAAACACCGTGTTCGTGCTGTGGTGCCGCGCTTGCACTATCCTGCTTTCGCTCTCTCTCTCTCACACACACACGTCTACAGCTATGCACAGCTTTTAGTCCATTGTGAGGTTCTTAACGGACCAAGTACATCACGGGATTTAACGCATGAGACATCATAATGTTCAACAGTGGAGCATCACAGAACACCAGGGATCCATGGTGTGCAACACCAGAGCGCACACATCAGAGGTCCTGGTGTGGAACATCAGAGAACAGGCACTAGGAACACCAGGGAATTCTGATGCTAACACCAGAGAAGAAAGCACCAGGAATGTCCCAAATCACAGCCACCAAAAACACCAGAATGATTCTAGTGCTTTTTTCAATAGGGTTGTCATTGTCCGGCCTCACCAGCAGTACGGTTACAAAGCTGGTAGCTGAAAAACAAAGCTGAAAGAATCACATGTATTTTGGAGCCTATTTTGGTGAATCCAAAGAGAAATACAGCACTGTTGCTGTGCTACAGTGCTGTGTTTGTCTGTCCTTTGTCTTTTTTGTTTTCGTTTTTATCGCTAATAGCAAGAGATAACATGCAACCTTGGCCTCTTATGAAGAAACAAGACATCGAATGTCTGGTACAAGACACGCAGCTCATCACGCTCGTCCTCCCCTTCACATACTCCCTCACGCTCATCCTCCCCCTCAACGTCTCTTTGATGTCTTCTGCCAAGGGATATATGGCATTCGCAGAGTTTAAGCGAGGTTTCCTATAAACACTTATTAACTTACCATGAAACGTTTGCACCCTGTAATGACACAAGGTATTCCTCATAAATGGCTGGTACAGTCCCGTCCCCGCACACCTGAATGAGGTGATAAAATCATTCGTTCAGACCACGCTCGCTCATTCGACTTGTTATGGCTTTCAGATGACTGACTTTGGAACCAACTGTAAGATGCACGTGCATCAAAGCATGCTGAAACGAATGTTGGATGCCTGGAGCCCAGGGGCCTATGACAGCCTTCCTCGCTGCATACAATAAAACCCACATTCTAGAGCATATCATTTAGCAAACTGAATAAACTGCAACTATAATAGAAGAATAAACTGTCTTCAACGGCAGGAGCCCTATGATTAAGTGGTGACACGAACCGTCTAAGGGATGTACGCGGAAACCTTCTCGACCACAGTCTTCTTATTCCCGACCATCTAGCAGCAAAGCCACCCTCAGTGAGAAAATGCGAATCTGCCAAAAGATCGGGACACAGAGATCTAGAATCTGTAAAAGGAAGGGGCTCGGAAAGAGAGCTGCTGATTGAGAACAAGAACTTCTCTTCTGGACTCGGAAGAACCCTTCTTCTGAGCACCGTCCCCAAATTGGCTTACAAGTTCAAGGGTCAATTCCATGGGAAATTCCAACTAGGGTAATCAGCCTGCCTCATTGAGGAACCGCTTTGGGTTGCATAATGCATGATGTTAGCAACAGGACCGGTTAGGTTACGTGGAGAGGTTTCAGAACGTGTTAGCTGTTGGTACATCTGCATGTGCCCAGCGACTTGCCCTGCCATACATGAAGAAAATACTCGCCGCGCAAAGAACAACAGCGTTGAATGGACTAAAATAAAGAGGAGAAAAGTAACGGTGAATGAAAAGTAAAGATCTGCAGGCATTGTGTTTGTGAACTATTTCCAGAGCACCTCGTGTCTTGTCAGTGCCTGGTGTGTGAGTAGTATTGAACTTGTATATGAGATATGCATATAATACTGTCAATATGATCTATTCAACCAATGACCTAGCTACGATTCAGTACCTGCATGCTCTCTCAAAAAGGATGTCAACCAGGCCGTATAATGCGCTAGTAGAGGTGGCATAGGTGCTGCTTTCATTAATTTTGGATTAATTGTGTATGGGATAAGAACAACCTGCATATCTGTAATATACTTGCTTTGAAACGACAGAAGTTTAGAATGAGGTTCAGACGGTGATACAAGCGTGCACATCACGACGCTGACAGCGCACGAGCACATGCACCGTTTACGTATAATATACTCGTATAAAGAGGATTTTAGCTACGTGAACACTTGGTAAGGAAGAGATAACAGTTGTGCATTGGTAACATGGGCACTGTTAAAAGGGCTGTTCATTGTTCACATTTTTAGAAAGCCTCGTTTTAGCAACTTTTGCTAGCAAGAAAGCCACGTTAGAGAATATAGTTTTAGGAAAAATGGCGACGTGGTATGTTTTGGCGAAAGGAGGGTTACAAAATGACGTTTTCTCGAAATCCTTGGCTTGGCTTGCTTTTTTGTTTCTGCTTCCTCTGCCGTCGGCGTCGGTCCTTGTACAATCAGTATGGAATCGTCCGGATGCTGCTGCAATATATTTGTTTGTAGATTGAAATTGCATGCACAAAAAGTTTGCATTGAGAGTGACTTCTTCTGAATATATACACACGATACCTTTTTTTTTCGAGCGCTACTAGTATATTTTTATTCCCATATACGTGAGGGACCTACAATATGAGATGAAAACTAGGACTACTAGCGCAAACCCTAATAAAAAAAGCGCCGATCCCGGGATTTCGGCATTTGTGATATCCCGATTGACAACCCTAGTCCTGACGTAGAGAAAGCGCGCATTATAAACGAAATATTGATAGTTCTCTACCAGTGATGACGTGATTTAATCTAAAACAAATAAAGACCAGCAAGCCAGAAAGACAGAACCATTATGGTATTGTCGAATGCTGACCGCTGTTTCCATCATCCATGTGTTGAAACCGTAACCAAAACTCCACTGGTGAGAACGGTGTTCCCTAGAACGTGCCCCATATTATCTAAAACGCAGTTCGGTTCAATAAAACGAGCATTTCTGTCACTGAATTTAACCTATATCGCTGAATTTGAATGTATGAATGTCGCTATAAATTTCGCTAAAATGTAACCTGTACTTTAACGAAAGTGTTTTGGCGTTATCCTCTGTAACCAGTCTTGCCAAACTGCAGGGGAACCCAGTGGAACGCGTTACCTGTCAGGTAGGTGACGTTCTGACATGTTATTTGCTTCAAGTTCAGTTGCAAACTGCTCAAAAGTGTGGAGATATTGGATGCACAAGTGTGCAGTCTGCAATAAATCATCAGGGCCCGCTTGCACGAAACACTTTGAGGACACTCCGGGACAATCCTCGGCACTTTCCTTCCTCTGTGATGTCCTCAAGCGGAAAAGTGGCTTGCACGAAACAAGTTGAGGATCGTAGCCATGAGGAAGGTAGGACGGCGGCGCCGAAAGGGCTGAGGAAGCTACTGGCACTCTCAACGCAGCTTCGACCGTCTTTTACGCTAGCACTAACATGGACCGCATGGATCGTGTTGTGACGCTGCGACGCCGTCATCGGCTGTTTCTCGCGCTCTCGTTGTCACGGCAGCGAGTCTACCGAGACCGTGAAAATCCTTTGGAGTGTCTAGACGACGGTGAGCTGCAACGGCGGTTCCGCTTTACGAGGGATGGAATATTTTTCATTACGTCCCTCGTTGCTCTCGACATCGAGCCTGCGACCCGTCGGAGCCAGTCCCTCCCGTCGTCGTTACAAGTGCTACTGACATTGCAGTTCCTCGCTACTGGGAACTTTCTCATCACAGCGGGTGACGTGGTCAACGTGCACGAAGCAACAGCCTGTCGTGTAGTGCACCGCGTCGTTGCAGCGCTGTGCAAGAGGGTCGGAAAGTTCGTCCGGTAAGCATATAGGCCTATTGGTGTTCTGTCTGTTTTCCCTGACTCCTAAAATCATGTTTTAGGTGGCCAAGAGGTGAGGAGATAGCAAGGGCCCAACACCAGTTTTATCAGCTGGCCAGTTTTCCTGGGGTTGTGGGAGCAGTGGACGGCACCCATGTTCGCATCCAGGCACCGTCAGCACACGAGACAGCTTTCGTCAACCGCAAGAACTACCACTCCATCAATGTTCAGCTCATTGCGGGTGCTGACTGTAAGATCTTGGACGTGGTTGCGAACTGGCCCGGTGCCACCCATGACTCTAGGATACTGCGTGAAAGCACCATTGGGAGGGAGCTGGAAGCTGGAGTCCACACTGGGCTTCTTCTTGGTGACAGCGGGTACCCCTGCAAACGCTGGCTGATGACACCGTTTCTCCAGCCCCGAAACAGAGCACAAGAGAAGTACAATGCTTCACACTCGACAACACGGGCTTTGGTAGAGCGGTAAGTTGGTTCAGGATATCACCGACATTTAGCAACAACATAGCAAGAATAGTTTATTGAATGACTCAGTTTAAAACGTGGCATTCTACCCTGTTAGTTATGTACATACATAATATGATGAGCTATATACATGCATGTTTCCATGCAGGATGGAAACTGCAATGTAAGCGCAAAATTGCACACCGTTGCAAAACTAGATGGAACTGCAGCACATGCCAGCGGGGAAGATGCACAATGTACATATTTGTTCCTTATTGTATGTATTGCAGGACAATTGGTCAGCTGAAAAGGAGGTTCCACTGCCTTCACAGTGAGCTGCGAGTGCTAACAAAGCATACCTGTCCTATCATCGTGGCATGCTGTGTCCTTCACAACATAGCCAAAGATTTCGGCAGTGAAGTGCAGGAGGCAGACAGCGACAATGATCACGACCCCGATTACGACCCCCAGCTGGTGTCCAGTTATGAAGGACGTCAGGATGGCTTCATGTACAGAGATGCCATCGTACGTCAGCATTTCACATGAGCGTAAGTGGACATTTTGGAACATATCACTCAACACAGTATACTAAGCGTGAATTGGAGGTCTTTAACAAACAATTTAGGCTAACACAGGCTAAGGTCAAGTACAGCTTTAAGGGGTTGTGACACATCTTCCCATATTATCCCAGCTGTGTGTTCTAGGTCTTGTATCTCACCAAGTACGAGACGTAGAAGAATAATGCTTCTTCCTTCAGTACTCTGGAGTGGAGTACGACACAGACATGACGCCATAATGAACCACATCTATGAAAGAGTCGCAACCCCTGTAAATATGTGCAAATAAAGCAACAAACAAATTAAGCACTATGAGGGTACTGTCATGAACAAATTAAGCTCGCTTCAACTGTATTGTCACAAGGGAATGAATACAACGAGATAAGAAATAAGAACTGAAAAATGTGCGCATTTGTGCTATTGCTGCTGCTGGAGACGTTCCACTTCCAGCTCCAGTTTTGTCTGCAGCAGCCTCTCTGTATTGTGTCTCAGCAGTTCAGTCTGCTGCCTGAGACGCTCTGTTTCCTGCCTGAGATGACATAGCTCAAGCTCCTCGAGAGCAACTCTCTGGCGGACCTCAATGAGCCGTTGCTCCATTGTAGCTGTCTCAGTGTCCTTGTGAAGGAGACCCGAGTAACTGCGCTCTATGTTTTCTCTAGAGTCCCTCCTGGCTCGCTGGGAACGCGCACTCGTACTGCTTCGTGCCGGCTGCTCCTCTGCACCGTTCCCAGCACCGGCAAACGGCTGTGAAGAGGCACTACCCCTTGTGCCACCCACCTCGCAAGTCACAACAAAGTTATCATCTTCACGCAGCCCAACTACAGGCACAACATCCTCGACCACAGTACCATAATCGTGGTCATCACTGGTGGACGGCCCTGGTAGACTTGCAATGACGTCCTCGATAATGGCAGCGCTGTTGTAGAAAGCAAAAAAAACACGGATGAGTTGGTTTGGTGAAATGTACAGCGATTTCCTTCATTGTTCCTTAGCACTCTGTTTATAAGTTGTATGTTTGACTTTGCAAGAGACCCAGTTTTGTGTGTTTTGTGCGTGCATATATGTGCTTCCTCATTCCACGTTTTGTTCGGGTTTTGTTTTGAGCAGTTTGCTTCAACTGTGGTTCATTTCTTATGTCACAAAGGACAGTGTGCAATGTTTAATATGCATAGTTATGTTTGGATTGTTATAATATTTTTGGGTTGCCCCAACATTTTGCTCTTCATATTAGTTAATTGCTGTATTGTTGTTTGTTGTTGTGTCTATATGTCTTGTAGATAGTTTATTGAATACGCCACAGGTGCTCTTCTTGTAGCACAACGTTCTCAATGGGGTTGCAGCACTTCGTAAACAATAGCATTGTATGTCTACCTGTGTGTCTGCCTGCCTGTAGAGTGTTATTGTTTGCATCAGTGTGAGGGTGCATTTCAAGTTCCACAGCAAGGGATGTGACACCAAGTGGCGTGTATTATGAAACGACCCCTTCGAATAACCATTTTACAGATAACATATGATGATTCCCTTATCCCCCACTTCCAATGTGCTACACATTGTACATGCAGTATGGAGTGCCTCATTGTACATTAGTAAGCCAATCAGGTGCTGTCCTGACCTATGAAAAATCTTTTATCCCAACATGTCGTGCTCTTTTGCACCAGCTCCACCTTGTCAGTAGTGTTTGTGTTCCCCTAGACTACATAATATAAGTTTAACTGGATTGTGGTGTATTGGAGACCCTAGACTACATATTACAGTCGAACGCAACGTGAGACGTGCCTTGTTGGAAATTTTTCACGTGGCAGCCTTATTAGTTACATAATACCTGTATTACTTACCCACGGGTGTCCATACCTCCTTCAACCCCAGTGATACTGGGGGAATCTTCACCAATAATGTCGATCACAGCCTGTGTGATTGCAGAGGGCTGCGAGACATTGCCTCCTCGACCTGTAATCAGAAGCCCAGAACGTTGTAGCACAAAAACAAATGTGAACACGTGCTCAGCAGTGTGCCTTTGTAAGTGTAAAGCTATATGTAGTGTACCTTATGTTGTGGGATGTTATTGACATGTCAAATGACTCTAAATATGTTTTGGCATGAATATATTGTAAAGCTGTCACCAAAGCACTTGAGTGCGAAACAAAAGGATGCTCCAAGGAAGCCAGCAAATCGGGTTCCATTCTCATTGCTTTTCTTCCATTCTCATCATTCAATTGTACGTACGCCACTGTGGGATGTGTGGCTTCTGCTGTGTTATGCGAAGTTCTTGATGCATTTCATAACGTCAGTGGTGGAGGTCATGCTCCTCGTACAGGTTCACTATGATGTAGTACTGTGTGTATGTCTTTATTTCACTTCCATTGCAAATGAGGAACACGTACATAAGAGAACCCAATATAAAACTAATGTATGTAATAAAGCCTCATTGCTACTTACCAGTTTGGAGTGACTGCCTTCTGAACTCAGAGAAAATAGTTCTGTGCCTTGTGCACAGGTTGTCCCACTGTTTTTTCAGCTCTGCAACAGTTCGTAGCGTAGTTGGGTGCCGCGCATTGAGCACATCCGCAATTTGTTGCCACGCCGCCTTTTTATCTTTTTTGGTTAGCGATGGACTGAACTTTCCCCTGATGACAGTCCTCCTGTCCATCACCTCTTGGAGGAACTCCAGTCTTTCTTCATCGCTCCACGTAGAAGCACGGCGCTTTTTTGCTGGAGCACTTTCCATTTCAAACAATCAAAAGCGCGGAAATACTGCGTGATCGTCTGCTTACTAAAAGCGCGCATTTCATGTATTTGATCAAATGTCTCAGGTCATATTGTGGGTAACGTATTTCTCAGCAGTATTTGTGGAAAAGTTATTTCTTGGTATCGTCGCTAATGTCAAACGTTTTTCTCTCTTTTTTAATATTCCCATTCTTGGTGCGAGGCCAGCTAATCGCCGCAACTGATGAATATCGGCGGCGGCGATCACATTTGGGAGAAATTATCCGTCACAGGGAAGAGACAGTATGTAATATGAGGCTCGTTTATTGCAAAAAAAAATACAAGCAACAGCATCTTATACATGCATAACAGTGAAAATAAAACAATCGCTCGCTATTGTGCATTTCTAAAATTACATGGAGCGATAGCAAAAGCAGACGACAGTCCCGTTCAGCGCGATCGCTGGTTGGTCTAAACGCAAAATGACGTGCTGTTTTCCGGGGAGGAGCTTCTGATGTTCGTTCCACCAATACCAGCCTGCCGGAAGTTCCTAGCCACAATCCACTCAAATTAGGACGTCTCTCAAAGTGTTCGTGCAAGCCACTTTCTGCTGCAACCCATAAATTCCTCAGTTGAGTAACGAAATGCTTGAGGAAGGTGACCATTGAGGATCGTACCGAGGATTGTTTCGTGCAAGCGGGCCCAGGAATATCCCGAGTATTTGTCACAAAGATATGTTAGCAACCTCGCGTTCTAGCTCCATCAAAAATGCGAAGTGCTGGTTCGCGCTTTTCTCTGCTTTCACGCTCTCACCATGCAGAACATTGGGACAGGACTTCAGGGAGTATGTGTTTGCCGGTCAAGAATGATCGTTTGCATCTGTGATTGTAGAAGGCTTCCTGCATGTTTCAATTTCGGATTACCGTTACACCAACGAAGCACGCCCGTTACACGTGTAGGGCAGTTTTAATGTGGTCTTGGGTTCACAATTGCGTTAGTCAGTTTTTCAAGGTGAAAGTCGTGCGTTTGGATGAAATTTGAGAACATATAACACCAAAGCCTAACGTCAGCGCGTGCGTTTGGAAATATCTGTCTAGGTTTTTTTAAAGGGTCCCTGACCAGAAGCTGGAGAGACTTTTTCGCAGTGGCTACCGACGGAATACACAACAGCAACTTCACATACGAAAATGCATGCTTCAACACCTCGTAGTTTTCGTAAACTCGAATTTTAAACATCGCGGTTCACGCCGACGCTGGCACACCTAGCGTCAAACTGAGAAAACGTACGCATATATAGAAAACTCATCTGGTCATCCCACTGGGATGACGTCATTCGCCCATGCAATCAGCGTGCAAGATGCCATCACGTGATCAAGCACTACAACAAGAACTTTCCGCAAGAACCTACATTTTTACGACAATATACTGTTGTCAGAATGTCTGGAAATAAAAAGTATGTCTATACTTCGGCATCTGCGTCCTGTTTTATGACTGCGATAATCCAATTAGCAACTTCCGTGGAAAGCGAAACTAGCTACGACGACTTTCGGGATCCAGCGCGCTGTTTCACTAGAGTTCGTGTGTGTGTTTCCAAACTTCTTTAATAGTATCTTTTTGAACAACCGACCAATTTATCGAGGTACACCCTCGGGTTTAATTTGACATGCCTCTCGGTTGTGTCGTCGAAGGGTGCCCGAACGGAGAATTCTCGGCTAGCATAAGGTACCATCCGATACCGCGCGATCAACCGCGGCGGCAGCTATGGCTTGACAGTATTGGAAGGTGTGCTGGCAGTGATGTAGAGCAGCGCAGATTTTGCCAGTTGCATTTTAAGAATGAAGACTACGAGAGGGACCCTTCAGTTGTAGAGCAACTGGGCTTGAGCACCAAGAACCTCCGCCTACGAAAGTCTGCAGTGCCTTCCTTGAATCTGCCTTCCAGGAGTGTTGCATCCGGACGTGACGAGGTTAGTGCTTCTCCGTGATGTATAAAGTGATTACTTTGGTTGTGAGAACTACGTTGTGGCATGCAGATGTTAGAAGGTCATAGAAAAACAAGGATGTATGCTAGTTGCGGTTTACGCACTAAACCAAAATATTGTACAATTCTCTGTGTTGTTCACAATGTAGCTATGCCAGTGCAGTAATAAACACCCGTAGTACGTACAATGAAGGTGTGTAGTGTGCGTGTAGGAGTAACCTCGTAATAGTTTTTACAGCTATGACTTTTTTGGACAAGATGTGGCACCAACTGTAGGAAACAGAATCAGGAATCGAGTAAACTTTAATATGTTTGTTCTCCTTGTAATATGCAGCATGTTGCATACAGTAAAGGAGGGTTCAATATTCTAAAACAGTGTAGCCCAATTGAAAACCTTAGTTTACGCCACACTGCACTGGTGTTGTCTAATCTGGGGCAACTACGATATAATTGCTGCGATACAAAAAAAGAGCCTTGTGTATGACAAGAGTAGCCAGTGTCTACAGATTCCCATACCCCTCAGCTCCTTCGAGACATGCAAATACTTACAGTGGAAAAAGTATTCACTGGAAAATGAAGCTTTTACAAACAAATCGCCTTGTAAAATCAGGATCTTTGAGCACCATCACAAACAATGTCATTACGGTATGAAATACAGAACTGTCCCCCTTACAAAGTTGCACTGCTCTACACCACCTATGGAAGTGAGGAGACACCCTTCCTCATTCCGACTATTCCAAACAAATTTGGTCAGCTGATTGGAAACTCCCCTCCTGTGTCCAGTTTCAAAACTTGTTGGGCCTTATTGGAGAGAGGCCACTCTGTTATCTCAATTTTTTTTGTGTATGTATGTGTGAATATAGGTACACCTTGGTGCAATTGTGTATTTTCTTTATGTGATATTGACTTGCTATAGGCTCATAGTAGCAATATCTCAGTCACCGCACACTGTATTGGTGCAAGGCACCTCATCAGGCTTGTGCCTTTTGTGGCTGGTAGCCTCATTTCGTTTTTATGGAATAAAAATAACGATGAACTGAACTGTAGATAGAAACTTAACTGCTCATAAATTTGTATGTTTTTTTTTACACTGTCAGGGTGATGACTTCATGGATGTGGAAGAAACTGTAGAGGGGGACATATCTGAAATGCTCACAACTGTTGTCTGCCAGGTAGGGCACCAATTTCTTTCATAAATGTCATAGATAGCGTGAGTGTTGTACTAACAAATATTTATTTTCCGCCCTTTGAAGGGATCCGTAGGTGCCGAGCACGCATACGGACCTGACATATCTCCGTACAACTTAGACGTGTCAGTTGCACAGGAGGTGTGTAACATTGTTTTACGCACAAGCTTCTGCTGGTTTGATGCATGTATGTGTCGAAATGTAAAAAACAGAGTGCTCAAAAATATATCTAAGGTGAAAAATTGAGCAGTTCATTGCAGTAATTACATCAATTTATTTATTTCCAGCATTCTTAGAAATATAGTAATGGCTTTTATTGCTGTCAGTGGCTAATTGGCCATCAAGTAATAAAAATGAGTGGGGCCCTCTGAATGCATTTTCTTATCTCTTTATTACAGGAGGTTGTCAATGCTACCCAGGACTTCCCAGAGTTCCCATTACAGCAGGACATGAAGGGTGACTCTACATATGAGGTAGTTTCATAAGCTTCCTGTGCCCACTAAATAAAAATTGTGCACTGTATACTAGTCAGAGCTTTTTCATATTTTTAAGGAGACCATGGATGACTGGCGTGAGTTTTCACTGACACATCATGAGGTGAGAACATCAACAATATACTTTTCCAAAATGTGGCATATACTTTTCCAAAGGCATCAGTCAATTGAGACTCAAACCATGTAACTGCCATGTTATCCCAAATGATGTTGTTCATAAAAAATATGGTAAGCGATTAGGAATACCACCCACGTGACTTTCAACGATAAACACTTAATTGCTGTTGGTGGCACACCCATTTCATAACAGTAAAAACAATGCCTAAAACAGAAGTGCCCAGACATATGCATTGGGTGCAGACATGAGGTCGAACCCCCTGAAATTATACCTTGTGTTAGTACATTTGGGAGAGGGAAGACCTCCTCTCCCATAAGCCCTGCAGAACCCTTTTCTCAAATAAATACATTTTTGGCTACCAATCTGTGTGCAAGCCTTTATCATCATGTAGACCACCACAAGCACACAATGAACATACGATACATTATGAAACAACAAAACTTAGATTTACATATGCTACACATGAGCAGCACGGTCCCACAAGAGGCCATTTATGTAATTCTACTTGTAAAATGTGTTCCCACTTTGCAGTCAGACAGCACTCAGACATGTAAGTGGTAATAGAGGAAGCAAAGGCAATGCAGTCATTTGCAGTGAGCAAGTGGTACAAACAGTTTGCCTGCTGAATTTTTAGGATCGGCCTATCACAGACATGTGCCTTGGGACATGCCCCTGTTGCTGCACTGCTCGCAAATCCACAAGAAATATGGCTACGCAAGCTGTACTGCCCATGACATCTGTTGGATTGGTCAACACCTGTAAGTGCATACCCGCTATCTTCTTGTACAGAAGTAACAGACAAAATCCAACTACAAATGAAAGCGTAATTCTAGTGTTGCTCAACATGTAATGTTTATGCAGCAACACAGTGCAACACCACTCTGCTTGGACTGGTGGCGATGAAATCGACTGGCACGCAAACGGAAGAGGCATCACAGGATGTAGCTTCTGATGAGGCAGCTCCCATAGTGCAACGTCGAGTGTCATCTCCCTTACAAAGTGTTCCTCAGGAGCTTCCACCCTGCCCAGCATCTCCAATATTGGACTGCTCAGGATTTGAGGAAGTGGACCCTGAGAATGAGGCTGATGAGGAAGACGTGACTTATTACCCTTCACTGAGCGAGAGCTTCCTAGAGTATGTTGCACCAAGCATGCTAACGTGACAACTACCTCCTTTGTTTTATGTGGTACATGTTGGGACAAAAGTTCACGGAATACATGAGCAGTGTATGTCTGTCCTTGGCACGACACCCTAGCAGCAGGGGGAAGTGGACAAGTTCACTTGTGCAAGGGGTAGGTGAGTGATCTGGTTGCAACACACCACAGTAATTTTGGTATCGGTGGTTTGATAGGTGTTGCTGCTGGCACACTCCACTCGCACCCCTCACAAAGAGTGAACGAGCCCGCAGCTAGGGTGTTGCACCGAGGAGAAAATACACCGCTCACACGTTCAGTACACTTTTGTCCAAACATGTACATGAGTTCACCTCCTGATATTTAATTACCCCTTATTCTATGAATATCTTTGGCGTTACCTCACAGAAGACCCCTATGTACTGTGACAGGAAATCATTTTCTCTACTGCAAAGTTATACGCGTACCAGTAATAGTGCTTACGAAACAAGGGTCATTGTTGTGTCTGCATCACTGCAATCGTTTCATTAAGGTATGCCAGGCTCCAGTTCTTACTTCTGAAGGAATTGGAGGGAGAGGGGGACAGTTACTGTGCGTATTAGGTAAAGAAATGGAGCTAAACGGAGTGGCTAACATATCACATGAATCATCCATCCGGTATCATATCAGCGGTCTCGTACTTGCAAACTTGAATGCAGCAAAAAAAGAATGAATGAAATGAACGAAAAGCAGACGAAATAGCATCCAATGACAATTGTATTATTGCATTGGTTGCAACACTTCATTGAAATACCCTGCAGGGACAAACCTCTAGAAGAAAAGGCTCTGCATGAGGAACCGAAGTTCATCGTGTTTGAAAGTCGCCTCACAGAACTATTCCAAAGTTGCAAGGAGTGCTCAAAGCCCTGCAGATGCTCTTTCACAACAAGTGGAACACTACTGACTGTTGCCACAGAATGTCCTCTGGGTCACATATCGCATTGGAGCAGCCAACCCCGTATAGGGAAAAAAGCAGCAGGAAATGCACTACTTTCTGCAGCACTGTTGTACACCGGTTTGAGCCCCACAACAACCCTGCGAATGCTTCGGCACATGCGTGTTCATGTGATAACAGACCGACAGTACTACAGGTACCAGAGTGCATACCTGTTTCCAACAGTCAAAGAGGTATGAACAAGAGCCACTACTGAAGTGTTCTCATGCGTATCTATCGTTAGCCTCAGAAAGTGTATATGACTTTAGAAATTTCCAGTGTGGGGCAAGTGTTCAGGGTCTGCTTGCACAAGACTTTTTCAGAGCAGCACTCATTAGGTGTTCCGCTCAGACTCTTTGAGGAACATGAGACCTGCAACATTAGGCGAACAGTTCCGTGCAGCCAGGCCCTGCATTACAGAGTGGTGTTCTGTAGTAACTAGGGTAATGAAAATGAATAGCGAGATACACAGACACAACATCAGGTAGGATAAGCTTGTCCTGTGTTGTTTCTGTGCTTCGTCATTGCAGTTTCGGACATGTCGAACAAACTATCCCAGCTCTCCACTTTGATCACAGTAACTAGGGTGTCTGTGAAGAAGTGTATCATATGTACTAACAGGTACACCTTGCATTACAGGTGTACAAGGCACAGCAACAACAACTGCTAACGAACCTTGGTACAGATCCGACTAACCTGGCGTCAGATGGGAGATGCGATTCACCTGGGCACAGTGCTAAATACCTAACGTACAGTTTTTACTGTGACTCATTAAACAAGATTGTGCATTTCGAACAAGTTCAGGTGAAGGAGGTACGCATGCATATGTTCCTTGACGTGTACCTAACTAAAGCAGTGGAATGGTGCAGACCCTGACAACGACAATTTCATTTGAATGATGACGAGTGGAAACCCTGACATATACATTTGATCACTAGTTTTACTGCTATGCCACTGCAGTAATAATTTTCACAATATTATGTTTCAGCGCAACCATTTCCCACGTGCTATGTTACGTATATGTACGTATGCTATGTTACATATGTTACATGCTATGTCTACGTATAAATTTCACCATGCCAGAAAACTAGCACTTCTGTGCCACGCTGGTCGACACTGCCTTATTTCTACATGTTGGGAAATGCGAATAATGTGGTAGAGCGCAAGCCTACTGACATAGATTGTCTTTGGTACATGAAGACACAACAGCAGAACAAACATTTACACTAGAGAACACAGGATGAATGGCACGCTGCAAGTAACAAGCAACTGTCCTCTTTAAAAAAACAAAACTCCATTAGAGCCTTCCTTTTGCATGGTTGTGAATACAGCTGTCGTCCCATGTCATTGGATAGTTTTCTTGGAATATGTTTAGGGAACAAATTTTCAGATAAATTTTAGCAGGTTTCCAGGAAGCTGGGGTATAGCGAAAGCTATTTTCCTTAAAGCTATCTGTGCTTTACTGCTGATGGGCGCTAAAAATGAATACTGAAGCCACTCAACCTTGCATATTTGAGGTTATGTTGAACTTTGCTTTGGCAGTGGCCATGACTCGGTTTACTTTATTTGCAGCCTCGGACTACTATATAGTAATTTATAGTCTGGCATGTGGTTCAGCATTTTGCACGCTGTCCTAAGAAACTTGTTGGTTGCAAGCAGTCATCCTGTTTGACATGTTCTCTGTTCATTCTCCAGCTTTTTCTTCCAGGATGGTTAATACGTACTGTTTAACATTGATGACACATGAACAATTCCTTATTTAACTATTCATGCATTTGGCCGTTTATCCTATTCACGCGATGAATACTACATAATATTTGTCTACGAGTAAATGCAAATAATCTGAAAATAATAAAACATCACATGACTGAACTGCATAGCAGTGTTATGGAATTGTAAATAAGCTCTCATCCTTGTTAAAACGTGTTCTCATATCATGTATATTATTGCAGTCCCCAGATGTGCAAGCGAGCAGCCATATGGAGGAGGAGGGCCTTATACGGGGTCTAAAGTTCCTCGAGGAAAATGATGTGAATGTGGCATCACTGACCACCGACCGCCACCCAGCCACGAAAAAATACATGCGAACGATGAAGCCAGACATCAAGCATTACTTTGATGTGTGGCACGTCGCGAAGGGTATGAAACAAAAGGACTTTTCTTGAACTTTTTATGGTACACATGATTAGCAATGCTAGCTACATATAGTGTCAAATTTATGTCATGATTGTACCTTATGCAACATACATTTATTGTGGCATCTCAGGTGTTAAGAAGAAACTTGTAGCAGCAAGTAACAGTGCAGCCACAAGGGACCTGAAATTGTGGATCCCCGCAGCAGTGAATCACATGTACTGGTGTGCAGCTGTAAGTGGAGGCAATGCTGGCTTGCTCTTAGAAATGTGGAGAAGCTCAGTAAACCACGTAGTGGATGTGCACGAGGGCCATGCACCGAACTACCCTCGCTGCCTTCACCAGCCCAACCAAGAATCTGCATGGCTCAAACGTGGTACAGTACCTACACTATTTTTCAAAATTAATACTTTGAAGAAGAAAACTGTATCCTACGTTGTAGTAGTACAGCAAAGAAGACAGACAATTTCTTTGTTGTTTTAGATTCTCCAGCACATGTGAAATTCAAGGCTGTTGTGACTGCTCCGCTGCTCATGAAAGACATTGGGCAACTGTCCCCTACAACACAAACATACGGGCTGGAGTCCTACCACAGCGTGCTGAATACCTTTGCATCAAAGTCTGTGGCTTTTTCTCCTGAAGGAATGTATGAAAGGTATGTTGGAGATTCTCATTCACCTCAAAAAGCGAAACCTCCAAACTGGTTGAGTTTAGATGTTATCGGGCTATTCTAATCTAGCATTACATATAACGTATTATACCCTTTCTCATGTTTTGGTATGAAATTTCACGTAACCGATGCAGCATTTATTTCCCAAGAATATTTTCTACAAATAATATGTACAGAATAGTAATATTAGGGGGGGGGGGAATATACATTTATTGAATGGAAAGGTAGTAATATTACTCTGACACAACACCATGCACTTTTCTATCAATCAGAACTTGTCTTGCGGTGCTACATTTCAATGAAAATTCCTGTCGCAAGCAAGCAAGAACTCTAACCGATGAAGAGAGGTGGAAACTGAAAGTGCCAAAAGGGAGAGGAGGGCATGTTGTTGCCTGCTCTGTGAAAGAAGATGCAACATTCCGTGAGTGTGCATACCTGCAATGTGTACTTATCCGCGACTTTTTTTTTTTTTTTCACAAGTTTACTTATTGGCAAAGAAATTGAATGTTTTGCCTTTGCAGGCTACGTTGATGTCCTTTTTGAAAAAACGCTGCAGAGATGTTCATCACTGCCATCATTCAAGAAAGCGCTGGAGGACACAACCCCAATTGCAACCCGCCCAATGAGTGACTCCCACCCACGTCAGCCAAGGGAAGCCATCATTGAGGCCCACAAAAGCCGTTTTCTGCACCACTCAGAGCCAGCATCCAGTCAATGAAGGCAATCCAATCTGTGCACTGAGAAAAGTATGCATGATTATGAAATGAGATACGCATGGTTAAGGCCCTTCTTTTTCTGCGATTCCGCGATTCTGCAAAAATTTGCAGAATTGTAGGTCTGCCGCGGAATATGAGGTTTTGCGCAGAATTTTGCAGAAACCGCGTGCTTAACTCAGTTTATGCGCGAGATGAACGGACTTTGCTCGCACCGGGTCGGCTCGCATTACAGTGTAGATGTGCCAACCGGATAAGGCCACCAGGCCGTGATATGGCCCCATCTGTGTGCTGGAAAAACCCTCTAACTTCTCTCTCTAACCCTCAACTCTCTGGGATTCTGGAGTGGAATGCAAACACTGACCCCTGCTTTGGTGTCCATAGCTGTCAAGTACATCTGTGCAACAGTAAACTCTGTACATGCAGAGATGCCACTTAGCAAGTACAATTTGATAGTCAGTGACAAACGTCACTCCCTCTCAGAAGAAAGCACAATGTATCTTGTTATGCGAAGTCACAACAGTTTTTGGAGTTGTAACCATGTTCCTCCACACTAAGTGCTAACAGAGAGTATTTTCTGTCTGAACTAGGGCAATTTGCCTTCTACCGCGGAAAAATGCAGAACTCATAGTTCCCTGCTGCGGAATTCAGGATTTGCCGCAGCAGAAAAAGAAGGGCCTTAAGCATGGTTTAGGAGAATTACTGCCGTTGCATATTTCACTGACATCAGGTGTCAAACCAACAGGCAACCTTGAATCTCCTTGCCAATTCCAGGTTTCCACTGCCTATTTAACCTGAATTTCCCGAACAACCACTACAGGAAATTGGCACCGGGTGCTACATTTTGGTACAGTTCCTTCATAAAACAGATCACTTATTGAGTATTAGTGAGGCTTCCCTACTTTTCTTCCTCTCAGCTTGTCGTATTAGAGAGCTTTCTGCAGTGGCAGAGCTGCTTTTGCTACAATTCAGTATTTTACTGCTAGAGTTGGAAATTTAAACAACTATCGTATAATCTGTTGAAGTTGATAACTTAGCCCTCTGGTGATAATCAAGTTAAGTTACATGATGTGATAAAGGAAAAAATTGGGATGTGAGCTTTGACGAAGTCGAACTGGCTACCCCAGTACACATATACACAGACAGAACAAAGAGATGATGAAGTGATGCAAAGGAATCAATGCTTTAGTATTAGCTTGTATCATCTAAATCAATTACTATGGCGTAGAAACATACAAAAGTCATGTTCTTCAGGACACTAATGCTTCTTTGGGCAGTGGTGTATGCACATGGCCATATGCCCCCTTCCACATTACATTTCCATATTTCTGCTGTTAACTAAAACTGTGCAAATAATGGGAATTTTGAACAGAATATTCATGATGTTCGAATGCTATCTGAAACATATTTTCAGTGTTCGAAATACCATAACTCCATTCTGCAAGTCACCTCCACCCTGAGTGCCCCCAAACTTGAGCCTACCTTGCACTGTTTACAATATTCCGTCACTAAAGTCTTCAACTTCTGTAACCTCGTGGTCAACACTGTGCTCTAGGCATTGCATGTTCCAGTAAATGTACTCCCACCTTTTAGAGTCACGTTCAGTAGCAGATACAAATATGTGCAGTTTGTAAAAAGAAAAGTGCAGGAAATTCACGATGTAAATGTAGAAATGAGGAGATGCACAAAACGCAGGCTGTATGGAACATGTTGACTCAGGGTAGTTCATCCCGCTAATGAAGTCTACCATACACAACACAGAGGGACCCTTGTCTCATGATATGTTATGGTGGGTGTAAAGGCTCACAAGTTTCGAGAAGATCGTCATCAGTGAGCACACCACCACAAAATATTTCACCATGAAGTATACGAAACTATTTGAATTTTTAGTACCCAGTTTTTCAAGCAAAGCTTCGCAAAGTCTGCTGAAGTAAGTATGATATATATGGCATGTGCATCTCATGCCTCATGAGTGCTCAAATTGAAACCATATGTGTCAGGAAGTACGAGCACTTAGCCTTCGTACTGTCTCGGGTACTGTGGCAGTGTTCCCTCGTTTAATTGTTCTACAAAATCCACTTTCCGAAGGGCTAAGGAACTGTAACACTATAAAATCATGTGCCATGCCAAACCCACGCCAAAACCACTGTGCCACGCGAGCTGGGGATGCGAAGCCGCATGGCTCAAGCCAAAGTAAGGCAGCCCAGTCGTCGGAACCATTCGAAGAAGACCAATCGCACACCTACCTAAGATTCCAGAACTGTAGCGCCAGATATTCATTCACGCTCACTGCGTGCTGCTTGCTGCTGCACGGAAAACGTAGTTCGCGTGCGATATCTAAATTGAACGGATTTTTTTCCAGCTTGAGGTTGTAACTGTTCAGATTTTGAATACAATAAGACACACATTCATCTAGCACATTTTCACAAGTGAAATAAAATCACACGTGGAACCGTTGACCGTAATTGGTGAGGAAAGCGCCACATCAGAATGGCATAAAGTTAGAGCGCAGGCCGGAGCTAAAAAGCAAAAGAGTGCAGTGAGTATTTCATCCGTATGCAAGCGCCTTTTGATTTTGAGCGTTACAATTGCAAGGAGCTTTCACTTCCTGAGTTGCAATAATATAACGCAGTGAAGTGCACACTTTGTATACCTGTTTACGGCCCCTTTAATTGGTTAATTTGTTTACATCTTTCTTGCACGAAGCGGGCACCAGTGCACCCTTTAGATCAGCTATCTGGCTGTCACTTCCACGTTCATCCGCTTGGTTCACGCACTGGGGCAACTGAAGATTAGAGACAGCCACAAGAGCTGGTTTAGTACTACTTATCAACCTGTAGTGAATCTTCATTACGGTAAATTTAGTTATAGCAGTCAGATTCTACACAATTATCTGATCAGAAGTGCAGATCTAATACAACACACTCCTGTAAATCAATATTTAATCTTCATCTGCTGAGCAAGGCAGATGCATTTGGAATTTGCTGCCTTATCAGAATCCAAAATCCCGTTGGTCTGCAGTGCTCAATCCCTACCTACATCACAAACACTAAGCCAGGGATCTATGCCACAAAACAACTATGGCCATGAGCAATGCCACAGAGGTCAAGTCAGCGGATTATTTTTGCCAAGTGAGGGTTCCGTAACATGCACTGAAATGACGACATACAGCAACAAATATAAACTCAAGCACAAGGGAGCTGTATCAGGAACGTGCCTAAGCATTCCCCACTTGTTCTCATTCTGTTGCTTCTCCCTGCTACTCCAAGCATTGCATGAAATTATAATTGTGCATATTTCTGAGATATTTAGTTTGCAAGATTGTCTGTGTCCTAGTTATTATATAAAATAGCTGTTTGAAGTATTAGCTGTTATTTGTTATGCTGGTTTTATGTCTAATAGCTGTGAGTTCCTGCAAATGTACTCTGCAGTGCCCAGGCTCCACAGAGAGTTCTGCTTGTACAATAACAGCATCCGATGTACTTCTGCACATAAAACGTGCCTCATAGTGAGCAAGCAGGGAGCTGCATACAGGGGGTTGCTGGATAGAGCTCGTGCACATTACAAATCTCGAACTCAAACAAGAGAACTTCGTCATAGTTTCACATTTGGAACATCTTTTATGCATATTATTTTACAACATTTTAAGAATAGCTGCTAATGTAACATGTGCCAGACACTGTCACCAACACTGCCTTCTGTCTCAGGTGAAACATTATTTTTCCCCAAAGTACAATAATGCATGACGGGGCATCATGTATGCTATTTTGGAACAGTTTCTCTAAACATAGGATGGAGATATCATCTGAGTGCCGCAATAAACTATATGAACCACATTTGATGCTACAACATGTTTGACTACAAAATGCTTCTCACCCACAAACTCGGGGAATTGAAAATATTTGCACGGCCAAAGGCACAAAGCTTGCTTTCGCAAGGGCTATAGCCTACTCCCACTGACCCCACACTTTGCACACAAAAGAAAAACTGAGGTTTTCAACGGTCAACTGGTGTGTAGCGAGCACCCCTGGTGGACGGAGCAGAATGAAGTAGCATTCAGTCACAGGGTACTCTTAAAACAATCTCATTTACTTGCGTACAACAATCTAATGTACTGGTGTCTAACAATCATGCAATACTTGAGGTGATTAAACCTAAAATGACCTACAATGACCTACTATTTGGGAACAATAAGACAGTTTCAGTTTGAACAACGCTTAACAACATGCTAAGTGAATGGGTGGGCAAACGTGTCAGAAGAGGATTGGATTTCAATATCCGAGCTGTGTTGCTGGTGGAGTTCAGAGTCCGAGGTAACTCTACCCTTGCAAAACCAGCTGATGAGTTGATGTTCGGTGTCAGGGACTTGTGGTGACCAGATGCACAACACACAGCACATTCCACTCTTGTAACAGTCTCACACTCCGTCGACCTCATCTCAACACACTACCGTTCACATGCTCTACTTGTTTTTAAATTCCCTGTTGTCTCTGCAGTCTTCCTGCACTTTCCTCTTTCACACACTTTACATCCTGAGGAACATTGTCATACACAATACAGGCTGCTCACTAAGAAATGTGCACAGCAGACGATATTCTGCCCAAGCAGCGCAATGTACTGAAAGTCAGAGTGCAGTAGGGCCGGGATGTGTCCTATCAATGTTCTTTAGTTTCACAAGTCTGTTCAAGGCCTTCCACCTACCCGTCCACCCCTATTGCACTCGACTTTCAGTACATTTTGCTGCTTGGGTGTGGTTACAGCTATGCTCCAGTTTGCGCGATAGAGGCCATGAGCATAAATAGCTCTACAAACGAAAGGTATTTATAAGAAAGTGAAAGTTAATTTCTTCTAATTCTAAGATCTCAGGGGGTCTGTGAACATAGACTGCCTGTATCTATGTCTGTAACTGTATCTGCCCCCATTCCATGCAACGTGTTGCTGTTACGAAGATATATACCACACTTTCTGTCTCCACTCACATTAAAGAGCCCCATCTCTCACTATGCAAAGCCACTATGTTCACTATGCAAAATGAATATTGAAACTGGGGTTCACAAAAGTGTTGAAAAATGTGCTCTTGTGTTTTGTCATGCTAAAACATGAATTCCAAACAATGTACTGCTAATGTGCCAATCAGCTTCTGTATTCACATATTGGACAACTCGAGTTACAAATATTTAAAACGGTTATGAAATTTGCATGCAGGATACATAATTTAAATTAGTTTGAAAGTGCTTGAGAGATTCCTCAAATGCCTTTATTGTCTGAATATTCACACATAGGTACGAATGAACATTCTGTACTGGACTAACTGACTTATAAACACAAGCTCTCCATACCAAGCCCACTTTTCCGTAAATATGAATCTTGAACGAAATGAGGAAAAATATGATGAGACGTACCTCCCCCTAGTATCTTGGGTATTGAAATCCTGTAGTAGTTTCTGTGGGGAAGGCTTCTCGTATCCTATTCACTGTGCAGGCTGGTATAACCATTCTTTTGTTTTTTCCGAGTTTGTGCCACACCCACCTCGCAAACTGCCGGTATGCGGTGTACCTGTATCTCCTGTATAAGACATTGGAAACCTTGAACAAAGTTAAAGGTACTACGACGCTACTATGTGGCATTGCTTCGGCTACTATCTTTACGAAAATGTAATGACCAATGACGATAACGATAAGCTCAGAATAATAGTTTTTGTATTGAAACCAACCAACATGATCGTGCATGAGATATGCTACTTACTTGTGAATATGAGCGCTCATGGGTTCGTGCTGCCCTCGAAGTTCAAAGTACGCTACTTTGAGGACTGTTGTATTGAGGCACAAGAGTTTGAAATCCTCATGGGTTGTTATACAGTCGTACTGCAACTCCTCAGCTGTGCTCCCGAGCTCCTTGCAGCATAAACACTCTACCTCTGTTGGCATTGTGATGCATGAACCACACTGACACCTTAAAAAAAAAAGAACAGCTCACACAAACAAGAAATCTATACAAACAGTTCATGTGCTCCATCATAATGAATGCTAAAACCCCATTTACCAGTTTGTCGAAGCCAAGCGGGTAAGACTGCCTACTTCTTGCGTGCCCGATGCCTGTGAAACTTCGTCTTCATGCTGAACTCGCGGTCCCGGCGACATTTCAAAAGCAAGGCTTCCGAACTCTGCTGCACGCAACAAAACTTCCTTCTCGGTGGTAGAAAGATCGCTGAAAAGCCCTAGTGCTGTTGATTCTGCTACGCTTCCTTCGACGTCCATGTTGAAAAGCGCCAAGCAATGCGAGGATCACCGGAAGTTCCGGTGCGAACTTTGCTCCAATAAGCGCCACGGGCGTTTGACGTCATACACATAGGAAAACCACTGCCATCCACTGCATAATAGCTAGAGTTTTGCGCTGATCGCATGAGTTGAGGGCAGAAATCGAAACCGCTTTTCGGCGCCTTGTTTGAAATAGTTCACGACTCCGCAGAGACGAAACGTTTCAGTTGTAACTTAAAGGCACCATGTAGGTTCGTTATTCATACAAACGAAGACATTGACCAGGTTCTGGTCAGAGACCCTTTAAGCAGCAGCATGGTTGTCAGTAATGTTATTAGCTTCTCTTACTGTAAGTAGTTGAGTAACCTGCCGTTCAACAATTTCCCGGCAAAACCGAAATGTAGACTGAAAGTCAAGTTTTCATATCGGTGCTGATACCGCGACGCCGCGGAAAGTTGCTCGACGTGAGATAACTTGTAACGCTCACCGGATGAATTTATTGACTTCCGGGATACATTATTATAGGATAAACGCCTATACAGAAAAGCCGCAAACACGGTCACACACGCGTTACATATCATGCCGCCATCTTGCATTGTCTCTCGCTCTTTCCCCAGTCTCTTCTTCAGGATTTTTTCTCCGCCGCCTCGCTGGTGCCCCATCGTTGTGTGCAGGAAAAGCGCCCACCCCTAAACGGCGACCGCTCCAATAAACTGCTACTTTCCCTACATTCGCCCACCCCGAAGCGGGACACGGTTTCGAAACCGTTCCGTGGTCCGCCAACAAATAGAACCACACGCTCAAAAGTTGCAGAGCAGTCACACCTGGGCACACGTGTCAGCGCGACAGTTGTGAATGGCTACCTCTGCCGTCCGAAGCGTTGCGCGTTTCAGCCGGCTGATATGTTGAACTGACTGCTCGCCATCACGTTCAGCCACTTCATAGAGGTTGTGTACACGTTGTGCAACCACCTGGGCAGGTCCTCTACACCTTGGTGCAAACTTTCCAACAATGCCTTCTCGAGCATCTGATAGAGTCATCGTCTGTATCCAGACTAATTCCGCAGGTTCGTAGGCTACCTCCTGTCGTGACTTGTCATAGTTAGTCTTTTCGCGAATACTTGCTTGATTCTGTTTTTCACTCGCCCTTTCCCAAAGACGTCGGAAATGCTGAAGTTGCTCCTCAACAGCCGGCACATCTGAAGCATCTTCACTTTGTAACCGTATAAGGCCATTGAATTTCCGCATTGAATTTCCATGGCTGTATACCCGAGTGACTCGTTCAGCGAGGTGTTGATAGCGTAACAGATTGCCGGAGACTTCGTGTCCCAGTCTTTGTGTTCTTCTTCTAGGTACGCCATCAAATATGACTTCACGTTGCAGTTTGCTCACTCCACGGGATTGCAGTGCGGTCTGTATGCAGGGGAATGCTGAAGCTCTATTCCCCATAGCTCTAGGAGCTCTCCTAATTTCTTTGCCCGAAACTGTGTGCCGTTGTCTGTGATAGTGATCCTTGGAGCCCCTATGTCGTAGAAAAGACAACTTAGTCGCTCCAAAACCTTTTCCACAGTAGCTTCCGACAATGCGGCTGCCCACAAAAACGTCGTGAAGGTGTCCTGAATCGTGAGAATCTACCTTTTTCTTCCCGCTGTCAACGCGTATGGTCCCATGAGGTCCACACTTGGTCGATAGTTCGGCCCATGAGGTTATCGAATAGTCATTACACCAGCAGGCTTGGTGTTTGTTGCTTTTGTTGTCTGCATATTACGTAGGATGTTACATAATCTCTCACCATGCCTCGTAATCCAGGCCAGGAGAACTCTTCGGATACCCGATGGTACGTGCGTTTGATACCACCGTGTTCCGCGGTTTCAGCATCATGGCATTCGCGAAGAACCTCGCGTATTCGAACTTCTGGGACCAGCAGCCGCATATGACTACCACCATCGTTTTTATTGACTGATACCAGAGTCTCCCGAGCTTCTGACATTGCTCAGGATGTTGCTGGCGATATTCCGTGACCCAAAGGCTATTTTCCTGATACAGAGCACCTTCGGCACTGACCTCAAGGGAGCGCACTCTTAGGATGGCTTCGTCGGAGCTTTCCATTTCCGTGTTCCACTCACTACGGTTCTCTTCACCGTTGTCAACCAAAGGTGAGACTAGGTCACCTGTGGGGTGGCGTGACAAAGTGGCCTCACAGCTGCTGTCACTTCAGCTGATATTCTCCATAGTGTCGTCTTACTCCTATAAGGTGAGCGCCCACCGGGCCAGGCGTGCCGACTTGTATTTATTGTTCTACTGCCAAACTAATGCACTACAGTCCGTACGGACCGCAAACTGTCGTCCAAGCAGATATTGCCGGAACTTGTCCACGGCACCGCAAGGCACTCTCTTTTCATGACTGTGTACCTCTGTTGTGCCTCCGTCAGAGCAGCGCTCATAAACTCCAGAGGGTGTTCGAACCCAGTGTCATCGGTCTGCAATAAACAAGCCCCAACTCGTACAGCGCTTGCGTCAGTAGTCAAAATAAATTGTTTGCTGAAATCAGGCAACCTTAGTGTAGGTGCACGAGCCATCTCCTCTCTCAGCTTACTGAATGCGTCCTCCAATTCTTCACTCTGTTCCCATTTCTTCTTGCGCGACGTTGCCCTCGAAAGATGCTCTGCAATTGACGACGCATGTTCGATGTGTTGGCCATTCCAGTTTACCATTGCAAGGAATCTTCAAAGTTCCTTCTTGTTACGTGGCCGTGAGTATTCCTGTATAGCCGCACATTTTGCCGGATCGATCTCCACACCTTTTGCTGATATGACTCGTTCTAGGAGCTCTAGTTCGTCACGGAAGAACTGACACTTTTCCAGGTTGCAAGTAATGCCACTTTGCTCCAGTCCTCCCGGCACTTCCGTGAGCCTTTGCTCTAGTTCTTCTCTTCCGCTTGCAAAGATGATGATATCATCCAAATACACCCAGCATGTGAGCACAACCAGCCCCGTCAGAATTACTTCCATTATGCCCTCAAATACACCAGGAGCACACTTCAACCCAAAGAGCATCCTTGTGAACTCGTAAAGGCCGTTCGGGCCCTGGAATGCAGTTTATGGAATGCTTTACTCGCCCATTGGCACTTGCCAATAACCGTGCCGTAGATCCAAGGTTGTGTACACTGTGGAACCCCGTAAAGCTCTTTAATATTTCCCGCATATCACGCAACGGCGCGGCATTTCCGAGTTCTCGCTTATTTAACTCGCGATAGTTCACACAGATCCTAACGCTGCCGTCTGCTTTTCTGACAGGTTGCAGGGGAGAGCACTAGGCGCTTGTACTTCGACGGATAAGTCCCACCGCATCCATCTTCTCCACAGTTTCTTGTATCAGCTTTTGCCACGGTGCCGGGAGGTTTCAGTGGTAGATGCCTATCAGGGGGCCCTCGGACATGTGCAACTTGCGCTGGTCTGTAGGATATCCCGTCTTCCCAATCCTGTCCGAAAATACACTTGGGAATCTGTCCACCCATTTTGATGCAACGTTTTCACCAACGAGGTCGTTAACGTACATCACATCATCCGTCTGCGCAAACGATGTCACTTGATCCCGCTGGTCCGTCAGCAGACGGTGGCGTAGCAAAAATGACGCTCCCAGTACAAAATCTGCAGCTTGTAACGGTACCACCTGGAAGGGTATCCACCCTGTTTGATCCCTCCATATGACCTCGATGTCTAGTCCACCAATAGTAGTCAGGTTACTGTTGTCATCTTGGTACAGTTTGAGTCGTCCAATGCTGCCTCTACGAGTGTTGACCGTTCCTCTGTCCTTCCGCAAAAACTGTGAGGACACGAGGTTCGCATCTGATCCACTGTCTAACAGAGCACGTGCTACTTTCTCCCCAACCGTCATTTTTGATTGTTTGATTGATTATTTAAAAGAAAACAAGGGAGAAATTTAACTTGTCTCCTGACTAGTTCTGCTACTCCCAAAACAAAACAACAACCTACAAACAACCAAAAACAAACAAAGTACATTCCCCATCCCCAACAATTAGTGTGTTAGTACACTAGGTGCAAGTGAATAAATATCACTAGAACATGCAGAGAAACAGATACACACTAATGCAAAGATACACACTACAAATACACACTACAAAGATACACACTGATACAGGCACTCGCACAAAATCCTAAAATATGAGTTCCATGCCGCTGCTCACAAGGAAGTTCTCAAGTGCCGCAAAGGCAGTGTCTCGCTTTCTTGGGTCCCACAGTCCGAGCACTTTCACCACGTCGAAACGCCTGTTGTCCAGGCGGTCGGGGGTATACATCAACCTAGCCCTTTGTGGAGCATACTTTGTACAATGCAGAAGAATGTGCTCAGTGTCCTCCACTGTCGCACACACTGAACAGTCTGCAGAGTCTGCCCGCCCAATCTTGTGGAGGAACTGTTGACCGTACGGGACATTCAACCGAAAACGATGCAGCAGCGTCTCAATGGGTCTCCTGTACCGGATGGGAACCTGTATTTCCCATCCGGGTCGATCTTGAAGAGGAGAGATGGTAGGCGATCAGCTTCCTGCCACTGTTCCTCCATACCTGCTCTTGAAATGGACTGAAGTAGCGATTTCACGTCTGCCTTGAAAAATGGCACCACATGGTTTGTTGACGAAAGATGTGCTACGTCCGCTAATTTGTCTGCGGCCTCATTACCCGGTATGCCAATGTGGCCAGGTATCCACTGGATGAGGACGTCATGACCGGTGATGTACGATCTTGCATATTCTTTCAGTATGTCGTGAACAACTGGATTAATACGTCCGCCAGTCAAGAACGATTGTATAGCTTCAAGTCCAGCCTTGGAGTCACGGTAGATAACCCACTGAGCCGGTATCTCCCTTGTGCCTACATAATCTATTGCCATTTTAATCGCAACTAACTCAGCCATGGTCGACGACGTGCGATGCGATACTCTCGCGATCCATTCCCTACTGTGCTCTGGTACCACAAATGCAGATGCAGATCCTGAGGTCGTCGTCGAGCCGTCAGTAAAAATCGCCGTCCTGTTCTTGTGATTGTCCATTGCGGCAAGGCGGTACTGTCGGATCGCCAAGGTTGGGTGATGTGCTTTTTTCTGCAAACCTGGTACGGACGTGCAAACTACCGGGGGTATAAATGGAGGATGCAGCGCTGTTTCCTGTCTTTGCGCCTTAGGAATTGTTCGGTGGTGTTGAGCGATCGCATTTGAAAAATTCGATTTTCGGTGGACTAATTGTCGTGCAAGCGGGTGTTTGTAGTGTGACGTGCTTAGCCGCGCATAATGACGCACTGATTCCTGTGTCCGCAGCACAGCGAGCGAAAGTTCTCGGGATTCTATTGTGGTTAGAATATTAGAAGTGGCGCACGGTACTCCAAGACATATCTTCAGGCCCTTGGCTAGTGCACTCTGCAGTGTTCGCTCTGAGGTGTCAGATATACCATGTAACACCGGAAGGTGGAATGCAATCATCTGCCGAATGAGAGCTCTGTGTATGGCCAATAGGGATCTGGTCGACAGTCCCCAGTGAGAACGTGCGGTATGACGCAACACGTTGCTTCTCGCATCGGCTCTTCCTTTTATATATTTGACATGAGCAGCCCATGAGAGTTGTGCGTCGATGGACATCTCAAAGATGGTAGCACATAGCATAGCACATAGTGAGGTCGCTCCCAGAAAGCGATGGTGAGATACTCTTGTTACTCGTTGCCCATTTAGACGCAACGGAAAACGCTTCAATTTCTTTCGGGTGAATGGAAGGAAGACCGTCTTCTCTGCTGAGATGTCCATTCCTCTCTGCATTAAGAAGCCTTCAGTTACGTCTACCGCATTTTGAAGACGTTTTTGTAGCGCAGGCATCTGCACTCCGGAGCCCCACAAACATATATCGTCAGCGTAGATGGTAATATGTACATTCTTTGGCAGCAGCTGTGGCAGAGCTGATAAGACCACATTAAACAGTAGAGGACTCAGTACGCCCCCCTGTGGGACTCCACATGTGAGAGCATGATTATCACTTGCACCGTTCTCCGTCCTCCGTCCTGTAAACAGACCTGCCCTGGATGTAGTCAGCAATCTACCGTAAAGCACGCCCTTGGATGCCTTGAGTGAAGAGGTCGTGGAGCACGTGACTGTGGCTGACCGTATCGTATGCTCTTTTAATATCCAGAAAAACTGCTGCAGTTGTCCGGCCTTGAGCGCGCTCATGTTCTACATACGTGACCAAGTCCAGCACACTATCCATTGTACATCTGCCTTTACGAAACCCGGACATGGAGTCAGGGAAAACGCAATGCGCTTCTAGGAGCCACTCCAACCGACTCAGGACCATTTTTTCCATGATCTTGCACACACAGCTGGAGAGACTGATGGGACGAAACGAATTGACGTCACGAGGGGACTTTCCGGCTTTGAGTAGAGGAACCACTCTAGAGAATTTCCATGGCGCTGGTAGTTTGCCTTCAGCCCAACTGGCGTTCATGATATGCAGTAAGGTCGTCTGAGCAGTTGGGTCCAAGTTAACCACATGTCTATATGTAACACCATCAGGACCTGGCGATGACTGGCGAGCCCTTGATTTCAATGCAGCCTGGAGTTCCGCAAGGCTGAAGTCGAAGTCAAGTGCTTCGCACTGCGCATTGCGAGTAAAGCACGTGGTGTCCGTGACCGCTTTCGTAGGTGTTTGATGCACGCTAGTTGCAGATGCCACTGACGGTTTAGCAAGTGACATAGCAAGATAGCCAATGCTCTAAACGGCTATGTCTGGGTAGTCGGCGTCCCAAGCGTTCTAATGATCTGCCATACTCTCGTTGTAGGTGTGAAATGAGTCAAAGTAGAGCAAAAGGTTCTTCATTGTTGCTGCGACAACCTTTGAAGATGACGGCGGATGACCCTCTGTAAGCGGCATGCTTCGCGATAGTCGGCACGGCTTCCTGACCTACGGAACCTCCTTTCAGCCCTGCGCCGTATCGCCCGCAGTCTCTCGTATTCCACGTCCACCGGACGATACGTGTCGGGAACTGTGACAACCTTGGTTGCAGCCTCAGCTGTGGCCTTCACCGCAGCTGAGAATTGTTCCCCTGTAGTTACTGAGGTCATGTGGCGAGGGGACCGAAGCTTGTATAGCCTCCAGTTTGTTACCCGAACTTGCCTCTGTCCTTTCGTAGGTGTGAACAGACGGTGTATAACAAGTACAGGCATGTGGTCGCTGTCCAACGAATCTGTATGGGTAGTCCATTCCATGTGGTGAGCTATGTAATTTCTATCACTGGCCGGTGGTGTAGGTCGTTCATGGGCAACCTGTCCGGTCTTGTGTTGAGGTCGTAAAATCCAGACGGTTCGTTCACAGATGTTGATACCTCATAGATGAGGTCGCACACGTTGAGTTTGGAGCTCACTTCTTCCGGGTTCCCCACGTCCGTCCTCTGGAAATCTTGCGTGGTGCTTTCCTCTTCAGACACCAACACACACGTCATTCGCTGTTGCGGGAGAGGTTCACTGTCACGCCGGCTAGGCGGTTGTGGACAGCGGTTTATGAGATGCCCCACCTAACCGCAGCGAAAGCAACTCCGCTTCTCCTTCTGGCTTGTGGCTTCGATTGGCTTCTGGTTTGTTGGACGCTCTTTGACAATCTGTGTCCTGTCGTTGTCAGCTTGATCATCAGCAGGGTGTCGGAGTGAACCGAAAAGCAGAACCGAAAACAGAAAAAAAAAACGCTATTTTGGAGCGAACCGGAACGGAATCGGAACTGTATACGTTTTTTTTTTTTTTCGCTCATGGGAAACCGAAAAATTTATCCAATTTGTCCAAGAAAGAACTTCGCCGGTTTGGACTACGAGTAGGCGAATTAAACTGACGTCGTGCGTTCTGAAGTCATGTCATGGGTACCTTACGAGGGTTTCGCTTACGGTGCAGTGCATTTCGATATACTATGGCCCTTAGGCTCCCTTTGTAAGGTTTTATCGTTCGCACACATATACTTACAGGTACATGTGACCGGTTGTGGCTTTCTACAAAATTGCCGTAGTGTTCGTTTTAATTTCATCCGCTCAAACTCTCCTCAACTAAACAGCGACCCTAGGGGGGTGCGTAACGGTTTCTCTATCGGTAATGTAGCGCAACGCGTCCCTTGTTTGAGAGCAGCGAAGTTGAATACATTTACGTATCCGCGAGGCACTCGCGTGCGAAGTGGTGCCTTTTTGTGGACAGGACACGAAGAAAAGAAAACGCAGCCGTCGAGAGCGTTTGTGAGTGAAGATGTTTCTCAATTTGTGTGGTACTCGTGCGGTAGTGCTTGATGGCTAGGAAGCAGCAACAGACATTGGGATGGGATGCCATCGCATCAATCCAGCAAGAAAGTACTTTACGTATGACATCACAACAGACAAGTCCGTCTGTATCATGCGCTTCGAGAAATGAGAAAGCCTATTTCAAGAGACAGGAAGGGAGTTGCCTCAGGACAGAAGCCGCCGATATTTCGAACAGAGACTGTTCTTCTTCTGGGCGCCCAGAAGAAGAACAGTCTCTGTTCGAAATATCGGCGGCTTCTGTCCTGAGGCAACTCCCTTCCTACATCTCTACCGGTTCGCTGGATTTCTACCCATCTATTTCAAGAGACAGTCACCTACAGGAACCAGGAGCTACCAATTTGACAGCCGCCTATAATATCAAATACCATGTATGCGGAATAAACGGGTTTACATTTTGCAACATCGATTTTTTTCTGGGAATCAATATGGCCACAAGAAGCGGAACCGGTTAAAACCTGTATGAAGCGTTATTTTTGCGCTCCGGAGCAGAACCGGTGCCGAACCGTTTATGTTAGAACCGGAACAAGAACCGGAACAAAAAACGTTCCGGTTTGACACCTTGGTCATCAGCCTTTTCTGCCGCTGCCCTTCTTTCCCTCTTCGGTGTCTTCTCCTGTGTGGGTAGACTACCCATTGTTTTCTGGCGATGTGTCACATCATCTATGGCATCAAGATAACGATTCAACACCTGAGTCAGCTGCTCCACCGTCTTGCACTCCCGGACATCTGGCTGCCACTGCAGCTGGGCTGCCAATCCCTCATAAATAGTAGTTAGGAATTGTGGCGGCGAATCCCGAAATCCTCCTCGATGTACCAGTGCACGGAAGCGGTGTACATAGTCCGCAGAGCGCTCATTGTTTGCCATTACAACGCGGGACATAGCCAGCTGTGCTTCTCGAATTCCACGAGTAGACTTGAAGCGCTCAACAAACTTTTGATGCCATGCATCCCAGTCACGGAATGTTCGAGCCGCCATCTGTTCCCACTCAAGGGCATGTCCTACAAGACGCTTGCGCAGTGCAACAATTGCTGCCCTGTCGGACACGTCGTAGGTTTCTATCTCGTCTTCTTCACGACGTAGGCATAATAGAGCGTCGTCGTTTTTGCCGTTGAACTTGAGGTCCTCCAAGAAGTCCCGTGGCACTTGCAAATTGACATTATCTTCCTGTCTTGTGGACTCACTTGAACGCCAAGGCTCATCGTTGCTCCCCTACCTTGTCCACAGCTGCGTCCGGTGATCACCAGGGTTCAGATAGGATCGAGCACCAAACAGTGATTCTCTCTCCGGAGTCCTATTCAAGCTAGATTGCCCGTCCACCTGGGCAGCGAAAGGGACTGCCGCACCAACTACTCTTGCGTGCACGTCATTCGACACGTGGGAATATCCAACATCCCTTCTGTCGGCGTTTGCCGCCGCGCCACCGAGATTCTCTACCTGAACCGTATCACATTGCACGGACTCATCAACGCCCGGGACCTTGGACTGCCGGCCGCAGTTTCGACCTGCTTGGACGGCAATTTTGTCCAATATCTGTGCTAGAGCATCTATCTTCTGGCTCACCTTGCTTTCAAGCGTAGCCATGCTTGCGCCAAGCTCAGCGATGTCGCCTTCACGAGCGTCCGCCTCATCAGAGGTCTTCCTTTTGCTCTTCGGCATAACAGTCTTGTTGCGTCGCTGATCACGGTTTCTTCAGACGTTGGCCCGTTAGCTCAACTGTAACGCTCACCGGGTGAATTTATTGATCTCCGGGATACATTACTATAGGATAAACGCCTGTAAACTGTTTAAAGAGAGAAAAGCCGCGAACACGTCACACACTCGTTACATATCACGCCTCCATCTTACATTGTCTCTCCCTCTTTTCCCAATCTCTTCCTCGGGTCTTTGTCTCCGCCGCCTGGCTGGCGCCCCATCGTTCTGTGCAGGAAAAACGCCCTTACAGGCGCCCACCCCTAAGCGGCGACCGCTCGAATAAACTGCTACTTTCGCTACAAACTGATTCCGCAATATGAAATTCTGATATGAATACACACCGCAATATACCAGCAGATGTATCAGCCGATTTGTTTCAGATGTCTGCAATGCTATAGCCTTACCAGTAGTGTACCAGATGACACACCCGGTGAAATCACGTTTGATGAATGTATCAGTTGCTGGTGTCACTGCTGCATACTAGTAATACTGGCTGACAACACAAAGTTTACCTGTAATATTAGCACACATATGTGGACAAACCGGGTTTTTGTTGGTCATGTGGAAAAGAAAACTGCAAGCCGGTCCTGCCCTACTCAAGCGCACATTCTAAACTTGTTAAGTTCGGTGTATGTACATCCCTCTTGACTGCTGCAACGAAGAAGAGCTGTTTTCATTTTGTTTGGAGTAGCTAGCGGAAGCAATGTGGAAGGCTCACGCTGGCCGAGTATGACAACCAATTGATTGCGAAAAGGGCTATGAAATTGCTTGAAAGTTCTCAGTGTAGACCATGGAATGATGGAAACTCTCGTAATGTTGTTGTAATTCCCTATTTCCATGCAGTTGCTCACAACATTCTTGCCTTCACTAAATACTATAATATCAAAGTTGTTTTTTCCAATGCCTTTAAATTAAGTCGTTTGACCCCCTTCAGCTCTAAATCTGAATCTTGTGGCGTGAGACACAGGAAGCCTTTTGTTCCTTGCAAGCAGAACGTTGTGTATTCTATTCCCCTTGAGTGCGGCTGCTGGTACGTTGGCCAGACGCGCTGGTGCCTCAATGACCGCATTAGGGAACATAAAGCAAATGTTGAAAGAATGGCCGGGTCTTCGGAACTGGTAGACCATTTACGGGATTGTAAAGGTTGCCAGCCTTGCTTCAAGGACACTACACTGCTTGCGTGGGAACAAACACCGAAGGTTGTTTCGGGAATCCTTGGAGATTGCCACCAAGGGAAACGTAGTTAGCAAAGCATCTTTTATCCCCCTCGCACCCCTTCAAAGATTTTTAGCTTTTAAGTTGAGATGAACCAATAAATTTATTGCTGTATCTGAGAACCTACGTGTGTCGTCTTCTGTGTCCGTGTCTCTCGGTCTTCTTCATGGATATGTGGACATATTGGCATATAAGCTCGGGTAAAAAGCCATGCTGTGTGCATAAAAAACAGCGGCGATCACCGGTGGAGGACGGCTTCGAGCGTCGCTAACCGGCCTCTAAAGCAGATATGAACAGATGTTGGCATTTGTTAGATAATATAAACGCTACAGAACGAGTTTAAATTTTATTATTATTTATTATTAAAATTTATTATTTCGTTTTAAATTTTAGCATTTCCCCATGTTGGTGATTTATGAAGCCTCTGCCAAGGAGGCAGAGTGGATATTTTACACTTGCGGCGGCGGCGCGTTCTGCGAAGGACCTCTTTCAACAGACAAATGCGCAATGTCCCATTTGAAGCATATTTATTTTGGATTTCGTTTATGAGAACGCGAATAACGACTTTGTAGGTGTTAGAATGTCATATTTTTGTCCTGGTTGTGTGGATATGTATAACGTAGAATATTGCTGTTCTTCCGCTCTCAAAACTAGCACGGAAGAACAGAAAAACAGTGAAATTGAGAACGCGGTACGACAACAGGAAAGTTAATCATGAAACTAATGTTTTCTGTTGAAATTTCACTGGCAGGCCTACAGCTCCCAGAGTCAAGGGACTGAGCAGGTGCGCGTATCAGTAATACCTAATTGGAACTTCCATCAGTAAAATTCCACCACGTCGAACGTTGATCATGCTCCGGTGTCCTTCGACATCTTCTAGCTTGTTCTTCCAACATCAGGTGCAACTCTAGAAAAGAAGACAGAGCCAGAGAGAAAGACCACCCGACTTTATTCGTTTGGAAGAAACTGAAGTGACATTGCTCCTAAGTGAGAGGTGGCCCAATAAACCAATTAAATATTATAAGAACAGTGGTATCGAGCTTTTGTGCAGGGCATGGCTGCAACATAATCTTGCTCCCTTCTTTCAGATATTTGAAGTTCACATTTTCTTGTCATTCGCTTGTTTTCTGTTTCTTCGTTCAACACGGTACTATATATGATGCGGGCAGTATGCATGCAAAAATATGGCGCACATAATATCATCCAATAACCATTGCGAAGCATTTAGATAATTTAAATGGGTCTTATAACGGTTTGGACACTTTCATGGATGTGGTTCGTTACATCAATGCTGCATTGTACTGCGCGCCTGAATACTGAGCAAAAAACAATTATTATTCTACGTGTCGTGCTTAGAGAGATACCAGCCCTCGAACACACTTGCGAGCAACACGCAGGCGGCAGAGAGCTCAGAGTTGTGTCCATTCTGACTGGCAGCCGTAAGCACCCGTTGCTTCCCGTAGCTTGCCGTACTATTTTCTCCCATTTATTACCCTCTTCGATGTGAAACTTTCAATGCTTGTACAAATCCTTGGGAAGAATAGCCTTTTACGTTTATCTTGGACAACATGGGATGACCGGTCTCAAGTTCTTTAGGTGAAATGCATTTTGAAATGTTACCGTCCTGCTGCTGTTTTCTTAGCTTATAACGATTCTTTGACGTGATGACTCACTTGCTGGAGGTGCTAAAGAAACACAAGCAAAACACAGAAACTCAGTATTTATAGCTTCACATCGTCTGTTCGATGTTGTAAGTGTCCGCTTTCAGCAAACTAGCCGGATGCGCGTTTATAAATAAGCCGTTGATGATCTATGGTTAGCAGAGTGTCGCGGATACTCAATTTTGCTGATGCTTTGCAGAGAAACGAAAACTGGAAAGGTCCACGGCCGTGACCCAGTGATTTCCCCAGAAATTCGGTCCTGGAGGGGTGCCGAGCTTTCAAGGGGGGGGGGGGGGGTATGCTTGGTGAAGGTTCCACTTGCGGCATTTTTCTTAGACACGGAAATAATCGTGGCACAATGCTGACATATCTGGACAGCTTTCCCGCTTTATTTGTACATGTTATTACATTAGAACACAGTACATTAGGATACAGATTCATTATGAACGGCATTTCAACACTAAGATGCATAATCACACGACTGACAAAGAAAAAAAGACTAGCGCCTTGTCCCACGAAGCTCAATGAATACCTAGCAAGCAATGGTGAATACCTTAGGGAAAAAAAGGCAGAATACCTCGCTTGATTGAGTTGGGCGCGAATGGTTCTTGATGATCCACATTGAGTTTGCGTGCCCGCACGCATTTTTGCTCGTATATGCGCGCAATATATGCATTGAACAGTCACTTTCAAATTATTTTGGACAAATGCATGGTAGGATCATCTGCATGTCTGTGGTCCTACAGCTCAAGTTTGATAGTACAGGATGTAATTCGCTGCGCCGGACTCACTAACAGAACGTGTTGGTGGCCAGCTGGTTGGGGTCACCTGAGAAATTTCAGGGGGGTGTTGCAAAAATGTAGGGAGGGTGTACACCCCCCCCCCCCTCTGGGGGGGTGTAGGGAAATCCCTGCCGTGACCATAACATAGTCAGGAATGTTGGTGAGTTCTCCAAGCCTGACAAAAAGATGAAAGCTAAAACATCGCTATCAGTTAACCCTACGTAGCAAGAGCACGCGATTTCGATCCTTACATTGAATGGGCTCACTATTTTATTCCCCGCGTCACCACCGGCAATGGGAGAGAGTATCGCCCCTCGCGATGATACTCCCGATTTATCGTCTCGCAATAAAGTTGTTGTTTCAGCATGCGACCTCCTGCATCGAAGACGGAACCCTTTGTGACGCAGTGTGAGAAAAATGCCGCGTATGTTTTATCGAGTACGCAATTTGATATTAAAAGATAAGGGCGACTTATTTATTTACACATGGTAACAGTTACCACGTTACCACCTAGTTACCATGTGTAACTAAATAAGTTGCTCCTACCGTTTAATATCACTCTTTGATTTACTGATTAGCGGCAGCTTGGCATCGCCTATTTTTCTGCCGTCGTATCTTCACAATTTGATAAGACCAGCTATGACAGCAGCGTAGATGTCGCTTTCGCAGTTGAATTCTACTGCCAGGCGGACATGCATGCAAACTAAAAAGTATGCAACTACAAAATGACATTACACAAAATCCATTAACTCTCTAGCCACAGCATTTTGAGCAAAAGCGAAATAGCAGAACGAGAAATGATCCCAGATGAAAGCCATTTAATCTTTAAGAAGTCCTGGAACACGCACGAGCTTTAAAATATTCATCAAGGCATTATCATATGCAAATGAGGCGGAACACAAAAAGCGCTTCACAGGAGCACATCACCTTCGCCGCCGATGCAGCCTTGTCTGGGCAAAACCACCTAGATAACACAAGGGCTCTATATGCTTCCCTCTGCCTAAGTGTGACGTAACGCTAGTTGCCCGAGCCTGATTGCGAGTCCGATGGCCCGATGCATGATGATGCAACCGTTGTGCAACTTGCCAGTCATCTCTCCATGCTTCTAGTGTCTGTTTCTAGAGATTTAGGCCTGTGCGTCGCGCACTGCAGTGACAGGTTTGTCGAGCGACAGGTAAGTATTCTTTTGGAACGCTCTATGTGGAGATAGGCAGTGTCCGTTAACTGAAACGATGTTGGTGAGTCAGTTCCACATGGGCCGGTGCTGCGTTCCTCGCTGTCAAGACAACAACGACGAGGGTCCAATAGTGCATGTGTTCTCGTTCCCAAAGGATGAAGCTCTCCAGGAATCATAGCTGAAGGCGATTCCACGCGCAGATTTTAAACCGAGCATTCGCTCCAAGGTATGTAAGTAAATTTGAGCCACTGCCGCTGAAATGCGCTGTGGGAACTTGCTCACAGGTTGCAATACGGTCGTCCTCATTCTCTCACAGGTCTGCAAATGGCATTTTCAGTTTTCGGAATTGTCACTAAACTCACGCATAGCGATGGGAAGATGACTGAAATGGAAAGCGGTCGACTACGATTGGTGCCAGGTTTATTCAAAGTGCCCGGCCTACATGTCATCTACGCGTGCTCGTAGGGAATCAACCAATTCCGAACGCTCCAGGACGAAGAACACGACCCTTCAGAATGCCTTAGAAAATTGACTAGGAACCAGAAGAGAAGAAGTGATAAAGAATTAAGTGCCTTCTTGACGACTTAAAAAGCGAGTTAGGAGGCATCTGCAACACCAATTTTGGACAATGACTGTGACCGTCAAGTGTGTGATGTTTCTCCACATTGAGAGCAACCCATGCATCGTCGCACTTAAGGTTTTATGTAACCATTTAAGTGTTCGAAAGAGTAAAATGGTACTTTCAACGTTCGGATAAATATATAAAGTTAGAAGTGCTTCATTCATCAGTTGGCCTTGTTCCTGAGTTGATTCTTAATTCCATTACCTTCGTTAAAACATCGATTTCAACAACAAGAGCGCGACGTCGCTTGTTTAGGTACGCTCTGGCGACCGTCCAAGTATCAAGGGAAGCAGCGGAGGGACAACTAGCGTGACGTCACAGCGTGCATGATGAGGCCTTGTGTTATCGAGATGGTGTTGGCTGTGCTCCCTGTTTTCCTATTCGTCGTGTTTTGGGTTTTGACTCATTTGCATGTGAGGATTCGGGGATGAATGTCTTAAAGGTCAGATATGCCGATTTTGAAGTGCCGCAGAACGGCGCGATACTCGCGCTGTGTGTTCGTTAGCGAAGATTGAATATGTGTGCGAAATACCATGGTCCAACTGTTCGTAGTTTTTTAGAAAACATTTTTTTTAGTCCTCAAGCCCGCCCGTCAGACCGTCAGCAAACCCTGCACACTGGCGCACCGACGTCACTGCTCTCGGTTTATCTGTCTTTGGCTTGGCATGAACTCTTGGCTTGGCCGCTTGGCTTCTTTCGTTTCGTCCTCTGTGCATCGTATATAAGCGAACAGCTGTTATGTTATTGCTAAGCCGGAAACAAAGCGTGTGAATATTTTTTTTTTGGCACGGCGTCGTTTGGAAAGTGCACTTCCTTGTTCTGACCTTGCCTTCTATGGGCTGGAGCGATATGATACGTGACATACCACGGCGAAGTTGTCGAAGATGCAACGGTGCTACGCTGTCATGGCCAGTTCTAACTTGGCGACGCCCGACGCGGCGTCGTGAACGGACGGCGGAAGTTGACGGCCATTTCCGCCGCCCCGTCAAGGCGCATGATTTTCATGTTCCCACGACAGTGGCATTCCGTCGTCCAAAGCAGACGAAAACTGAAGAGGCGTGGCCGTTCTCTGTCATCTTATTGGTCGTCAGTGTATCGTTCTCGCCGCCTCTCGCCGACGTCGTGAAAGAGACCGGCATGGCAATTTTTTTGGCTCGACGTCTCTCCTCTTCCAACGCCGGAAATGCACGTCTATTTCCGCCCCCCGCTCGCGACGTCGCATCGGGCGTCGCCAAGTGAGAACTGGCCATTAGAACAATTCATTGGAGCGTTCAAGTGTTACCTATTATAAGCTGTCAAAAGACCAAGCAGTGCGAAGCTCTTGGCTGACAGTGCTTGTGCGTGCTAATTTCCACTGCAAGGATTTCGTTCACGAATGTTATCATAGGTTACGCGTCACTCCAGAGGCAATTTGGAATCTCGGCACGAAATCGTCTGATGAAAATCTGAGGCGCCCGATGCACAACATTTTGAGCGTGCCACGGAGGATCAAGGCAAAAAACGAGAGCAAAAAAGGTAAGTCGAGGTTCAGATATAAAAAATAGCAAGCTTAATGAATCGATTGTGCAGCTGTCCTACTGCGCTTACTCTGATACAACCAAGATTCACAACACAATAGTATTGATAATCTAACTTCTGAATTATCACAGGTACACGCTGAAGGCGGAAATGAAGCAGGATCTGGCTTGTATCTGGTCATACTGCTGCTGAGCGCTATAAGACGAGGACTTAAGAAGGAACACAACACATGCGCTAACTTCCAACACTTTAATGAAATTTGTCGTACCAGCTGCTTAAACGCTTCTGGCCACCTGCCGGTTCTTTCTACTTTTACACGTGTCGAGGTACCTCAGCTCCCTGTCAGATAAAGCAATGGAAGGAACACTGACACAGGTTTGACCCAAATCCTTAATTGTTTGGGCCTCTATAATCTCTCTAGCTGTTCTGTCTGAATTCCTTCCGATGATTACACATTGGGTTACCACAGGCTCACACCCACACACCCTGCAGTGTTCCGCTAGCCACCCGCCCCTGCAGTTCTTGAAGTTTAGCCAATGCTCCCGCAGTCGGTCGTTCACACAGCGCCCTGTTTGTCCCACGTATGACTTTCCGCACGAAAGTGGAATCCTGTAGACAACGTTCTGCCTGCATTCCACGTACGGATTCCGGAAAAAAAAAAAAAAAGAAAAGGCTGGTCGTGCCGACGTCCGAGTTGTGTTCTCGGCCCCAGAAAAACTCATTAAACTTTGTCGGCTGCTCAACGGCGTAGATCGAGAACCGAAGGGGTGCAAAAAGCAACACAGGAATCCGTACGTGGAATGCAGGCAGAACGTTGTCTACAGGATTCCACTTTCGTGCGGAAAGTCATACGTGGGACAAACAGGGCGCTGTGTGAACGACCGACTGCGGGAGCATTGGCTAAACTTCAAGAACTGCAGGGGCGGGTGGCTAGCGGAACACTGCAGGGTGTGTGGGTGTGAGCCTGTGGTAACCCAATGTGTAATCATCGGAAGGAATTCAGACAGAACAGCTAGAGAGATTATAGAGGCCCAAACAATTAAGGATTTGGGTCAAACCTGTGTCAGTGTTCCTTCCATTGCTTTATCTGACAGGGAGCTGAGGTACCTCGACACGTGTAAAAGTAGAAAGAACCGGCAGGTGGCCAGAAGCGTTTAAGCAGCTGGTACGACAAATTTCATTAAAGTGTTGGAAGTTAGCGCATGTGTTGTGTTCCTTCTTAAGTCCTCGTCTTATAGCGCTCAGCAGCAGTATGGTCTCATACCAACAAGCCCAGATTTCGTCACTCTTGTATCTGGTGCATGAAGAAATTGCTGACACGTTAGTTGCAGTTACCTCCACCAACAGGTATGACAATGTGAGAGTATTCACCTATGTTCAACTTTTCATGTGCGCTCGCATGTGGACATCTTGACACCACTTTTAAATCTACCCTCAAAGTTACAACCTGTGCTTTCAGGGTGGAAAACGAAGGTCGTCATTCCGATTAGCTGCTATCTCCCAGTTCAAGCACTTTTGCTGTCTGGACACTGGTTCCTGTGGATGGGGTGTTACAAACTTCAGTGTCTGATGTAGAAGGTACGTTACATTAGTTCAGTTATTTTGTCTTTTGCACATTTTTGTTACTGTTAGGTGGATACTGTTGGACATACAATCATTTCTGACACGCAGAAGCTGATGTCGCCTCTGATAACGTTTTAGAATTTTCAGTGTCATCAACGTCCATTGAGGAAGGTGCCTTTACTATCTGTGAATCTGTAATTGAAGAATTCATGTTAACATTGTATGCTCTTATTAATTCACTGTCTGTGTTCTGAGAGCTAAGAAAAATGGAAACTATTTATTTGTCACAACTTCACACTGGATGTGGTACTGGATTGACATGTAAGCTAAAATACCTGGATTCTACAATAATTGTGCATTACCGTGGGCAATGCCACATTCATTATATTTTTAGTGGGTCCGGTGCACAAATACTGTGTGCATACCGCATACAGACATACTGTTCGATAGGCAAAAATACCTGAGCAGTAGTCCAGAGTCCTGAGAGTCCAGTAGTCCTGAGTCCATACTCTTACAGCAAAGTCACAGTACATAGAACAGCAATGTGCAGGTATGCTGCGATAGAGATTCACAACAGAAAGACTGTTGAGATCATCTAAATTTTAATGAGGCGAGACTTTCGTGCACAGGGCTGCTCTCCCAGAAAATCCCCGAATATATAAAACATCTTGTAATGTAGAGAGCGAGGGTTGGTACAGACATAAAAATAATTATAGAATCATATATAATAAAATAAAAAGGGGTACAACTCCCCCCTCAACTCAACAACCCAACTCGACAACTCAATAACTCTACTTGTTCTCTACCTTACAACATCTCTTATATATTCTGGAACTTTGCAACTTGATCTTAGACCTCAAGAAGTGCAGCCTTCTGTGCGAAAGTTTTCTTTCTGTTCTGCACAATCATTATAAACTAAATATGACTATCCATTTCTTGTTATTAAATGCTTTTTCTTTTTCTTTTTTTTTTCTGCAGTGATGAGCAACCATAAAGACACATATCAGAAAAGGAGTCTCTTTGGGATGACAAACCCTCATCACCTCATGAGGACTCAATGGTTGACGATTGGTTCATGTTCTCAAGCACAACGAAACTTCAACAAATGATTCATGAAAAAGCCAGTCAGTGCTAGCACCAGGCATTGAACGTGGACCGTCCTGCTACCAGTCAGAGATGTTACATTTCAGGCACTTATTCACTTTTGGTGAATTACTTGTTGACTTTGTCCCAAGGTGGAGCCCGCCACAGCTCATTTGCCTATCTGTTAATGTTGTAACGTGTGTTGCGTTTTTCTCTTTGTGCGTTCCAGGCTCAGAACGGTTAATTTGAATCCGGTCAGGTACGTTTCATTTAGACATGGCAAACATAAAGTGGTGTTTCTCAGCACAAATTAGCAGTGGCTTTCATGCATTACTGCTGCGGCCATTAAGCGTGAATGGAAAGCTGCACATTATGCATGATGTAAAACCCCAAGACCAGGGAACACGAAGGGACAGACACAAACAGAGACCTTTGTGTTCCCTAGTCTCGGGGTTTTACATCACGCATCATCTTCATCAGCTCGCTTGCTTGCTAGCCATTTTTTCTGCACATTATGTTCACTCTACTTTTATCGTGTGCTATGTAATCTTGTTCAAGTTCTGTCAAACGAGCGTGCAGTGCTATAAAAAAATTCAGTACACTCTTTATGTGGGTTGAATGGTAGCGCATGAATGCAGGAAGGAGACTGTCATTTTATGGCAAGTGTTTATGTATTGTACATTTAACTACTAATTTCATTGGTTAGCTTTCGCCGGCGTATCATGTCAAGCCATGTTATATTAATTTGGAACATGTTCTTCTTAGTAGCCAGAGCAGCTGATACACAGTGATAACATAGCCCGTGTGTGTTTGTCCTTTCCACCGCAGCCCTTGGGTTTCCTCTCTGATGGGTACACATGTCAGGGATAGGTTTAAGAACCGGTAGTTCCGGCCAAGTGTGAATTGCTTTTCAGGGTATCATCACGCTGGCTGATGAAACATAGGGTTTAAATTATTTGCAGGACAGGAATTGCGTAGCTTCAAACAAATACTACTACTACGACGTAAGAGTGGTTTCAAATCTAGCTTTTTGTTGTATTCCTGACATTATCGCACAAGATGTAGTATTCACTATGATCCTTTATATGGGGGGTACGTACAGTACAATCAACATATGCTATTTACAAATCTGTGTTTCCTACTGTGTTGAAATGGGGTAGTTTGTATCTGAGAGCTATAGTGAAACACAGGCAGCCAAGGACAGACTTTTGATGCCCTCAAGAAACATGGCAACACATTGCGGGCACTCTGGATGCTGCCTAAAACAACAAGTGGTCAGAGAAATCCAAGACAGTTGCATGTGCAAGCAGGTGCTCACTTGGAGGCAACGCAATGAGGTAACATGTTCCATTCATGAACTGTGCATAGTAGTACATATCACAATGGCAACCTATTATTCAGATTTTTCTTGATGTACTTTGTTTTTTGGAGCTTTTTTTGCACAGTCTATTATTGAAGCTTTATGTCATTCCCCTCTTGAGATACCTTTAAGATTGCTGATGCTGTGCAATTTGTTAATTTTGAAACTGTACTGTGCCGAGGTACAAAACGGGAATTGTTATACTGCATTTTAGTACATAGGAATAATTTATAAGTACTTTCCTTGTTGACATTAATATTTGCACCAGGTCACAACATTGTTGATTGATAGAAAATCCAAATAAATATATTTATTTGCTTGCCAAACAATGTACAAATGTCTTCTTTTCTAGAGATATATTACCTGTTCACCAGACATAAATGTGGAGAAGTTAAAGGGCACAATGATGGTAGATTCTAGCATTGTTTGTTGCCACTTCACATATATTCACTGTTATTCGTGTGCACATGTAGGAATAGGAAGGTAGGGCATGCGCATAAAAAAATGTGTATGCAGCCACACATATGGTTCAGAAGATTAATTCGATGATGTCCAAGCATATATAATTATGTTTCATGTGCAATGGGTATACTAACGCATTGCTTCCATGAAGCCTTTTTATTTATTTTTATAAATTATTTTTATAAATTTTACTTTTTATTTTATCCAAATTTTATATTACTTATTGTATACTTATTTTTTTATAAATTTTATAAACTAAAACTCAAGTTACACGGCCCATGTAAGAGTGCCCTTTGCAAATGGTTTGCTAACGTGTCTCTAACTGTAAAGGTAAGAGGCAATCGAGAATGCTGCAGACGGGGTTGCAACTTACATATTGCTTATCATGTCCTACATGATCAATATTAAATACAAAGTGATTTGTACAATAATTCCTGAGCAAGGAATTAATTCCGAGGCTGGCCAGTGATGTCACCCAGGACGACAAGTCACATAATTGCCTCTAACACTTTTACACCCCATGGGCTGAGTTGTGAATTGAAACAGAACTCTACAGAAGGATAGGTGCACCTGATTTCTAGGATGCTATGCCCTAACTCTTCAGACCCCACATTTCTAAAAACACCATTTCTAAGTGGCAATATGTGCTCTCGTACTTCTTTTGCGTCTGCATAGTGTGAAACCACATGGCTTCTGGAGCTTTCGTGTGCATGTTTTTGTGCTACGGTGCTCATTACAAACAATATCCAGATGTTACACACAAAATGCAGTAGTTTGTAGCGTGCCACACAACGCAGCGTGACATGGGAGAGTGTGATTCAAAGAAAGCTTCTGGAAAATGCACAGAATCCCACAAAAAGTTTAAAATGTGATTTGTATTTCGTTATACGTCTCTCGTCGTTACATACCATCGTCGACGGTGTTGCACATTGATAAATCGTACGTAAAACTTGTCCCATAGCAGTATGCGGTTTCTCAAATACATAGCACAATTTTTTCCTCAAGAATAAAACGCTGTCGGCATTTTCTTGCTAAAACGGCTGTCGAAACGTCAGTCTGTACAATGGGCAAGTGCTGTAAAGGGGCTAACGCAGACGCGACTTGATACAAATTGTGCGTGCTCACAAAACACAAACGAGGAATTCCAGTCACAACATCGCACAGAGGTTGGCTCGCGAATGAGTTCGCAGCTGCTGCACTGTTTACTTATCGCGGAACGGCGGAACCCGGCTGTCCGCCATCTTCAAGCACAGATACGTGAAGCCGCGAGAAGCCGTAACTGGAATCCACTGACAAGTACGAAGAAGGGTACACGTCACAATGCCCGCTCGGGTGCATCTACGTCATAAAAATGGCTGCGCTCACGTGTGTTTCGGAATGAATTATCTATTTTTTTGACATGGTACTGTACCGAACTGGGAGAATGAAAGTGCATTTTGGGGAGAGCTGGGTATGGGCTTTCAGAATATCACACTATTTGGGGTATCGGCATAGCTGACCTCTAACACACGTGCGCGTTAGACTATTTTAAAGGTTAAGTGTCTTTCAACAGGGATTGTCTCTCGTTCTACTATTTCGCTTTTGCCCGAAATCCCCGAAATTGCCTGATTTCGGGGCAATTCCGGAGCAAGTTTATCGAGGACGCTATAAATTTCAATTAGCGATTCTTCTACAATTCTTTCCTTCGGGTGTCGGTGTTATATAGAGTTTGATCGTGTAAAATCTCTTTGATTGCCAGTACTGATTCCATGTGAAGATTCTTGTACATAGTGTCTCCTTAGCAATCTTCAATCTAATCATAAGCTGTTTTCGTTGCGATGTGTAGAATACATTACAATGATGACAAAGAAATCACTTATTATTTCAGTTATACACTTGTTTATTTCGATGAATTACAATTCTATACCAAACTCTGAAGTTTCCGTTTGTTGTCTTGATTGATGAATTCCGAAGACATCAAGTAGTTTATTCTGATTATTGGGCGCTTTAATCCAGCGTTGATTAACGCAGGTGATATGTTGTCGCCATGTTTTTATTGCTTCAACAACTTGCACTTTGTTGCGAAGAACTTGCACAGTCTCTTATTGATGTTTCCTTTCTTTGTACGAAGATTCTTGAATGGCGTACAAGAGAGTATTAGATGAAAATCGTCCGGTGGTCCACCGCAATTGATATGTTTGTTGAGTATCAATAAGTGATGATACATCAGGCCTTGCGCGACAATATTGAACTTCTGTTCATTCGACATCCTTGACTGGCAGAATAAAATAAATGTGTAGAGGTTATAGAGTGGAATATATCACGTGATAAGATTTTTTATGTACTTTCCATTTCAACCGTTAGGTGTAATTTCAACAAATTCGTAATGAATCGTGCGATAAAGACTGCTTCTATATGATAATTTGATCTGATTGCTTTCTTGATTAATGCAATGCCCATTGCAATGATTACAATCACGTTTGGTTTAGTGTATTTCAATTCTTCGTTAGCAAACCTCAAAAACTCCACCATCAATCCCAGTGGTCCTTCCGATGTTGGCGTGCAAATATTTTTATAGCTATTGTAGATTCGGCATACAAGTTCTCGCATCTTGAATTCCATAATTTGCACCATATCTCCGAATACGGCCATGTCTAGGACATATTGAAATGCAGCGATAATTGAATCGTTTCGAGGCTCCTCCTTTTCGAAGCAGCTTTTTTTCAGGTCCTCCCATGACCTATGGTAACGAGTACAAAATCCGTCCATCTCTTCAATGTATAGCAATTGTCTGTTCTGTTTTGTAGTGTGCCTCAACACTTAATTAAATCATAACGGTGCTAATTTTATTTATTAAAATTGATTATGTTATCAGGTTTAGAATGTTCCACCTGCCGTGAGAATTATGAAAATCAATTTGCAAAAAGGTGTGATGTGTAAGAAAAACACGAGCTTTAAACACGCTTGAGACCCTCCTTCTCTAGCTTGACTTGCGGGTGTCAGTTTATGGCTTTCAACTATACATTGTATACCAAGACCATTGTAGAATTCCCCTACTCCCTGCGGGCGTAACTTTAACGAAAGTGTATGGGAACTCAGCTTCCCTCTCTCACTTCGTTTCCAGTAGTGGGCCCTGAATGGAAAAGACATGTTTCTGTGATGTATATTTGCGCTGCGTGGTTACGAAAAAATGTTTGCCTAAATTAATTACTGCTTTTTACTTTGCTTCAGGTGATCACTCGATTGATATTAATAAAAAAATTTACTAGTTGGGAAGGTATTTTTAAGTTGTGTGCATTGATTTTCACTGTATCAAACTTTAACATTAATTTGCATTTCAGATGAGTTGTTTGTGGCTTCTGCGTGTAGAAATTACTATTGCAAAGTTGTCATAAAACGATGTAATTAAGTTTGATTCTCGTTTTCGAATCAGTATTGTTTCTATCATTGAATAAATTTGACTTTCTCTTTTTGCTTCAGATATTCACTCGATCGATATTTTGTGAGTTGAGAATAATGTATGCATAATAGTTATGTCAGATTTGAAATACATTAAAATGCATCGTTTCTCGTTTTGGTTGAGTATTGTTTGCGCCGATAATATTTCTCGTTTGCTTAGATAATGTTTCTCTAAAACCAGTTTGCACTGACATAAAAGCCTATTCTTAGATTTTTCGCATGCTATTGTTTTTTGAAATTCTTATTGTATTCTTGAGAATCGAATAATTCCAATGTCTATTTGCGATCAATAAAAAATTTCGGTTATTAATATTACACCGATCCTAAGAATATTTCCTTTTGGAGGAAAGAATGTGAAAAAGAGAGAGGGTTTCCCCACTCCATAGATTGACAACAGATTATTCGCTTTGGGCTGTATAGAGGGAGAGAGTGAGCCCTCCGGGCTCCAGTCTGGTTGTACTGTGTAAAGCTTAGCTGTGCTGCGTGTTTGGATACCTCTGTCAAGGTAATGTTTATAGTCCCCGAGTAGGATGAAAATTCTATATTGTTAGGTCGCAAGGTTGACTTTATGATAGTTCAAAAGATATATTATTTCCATTTCAATTTATTAATGTTTGATAGTTTGTTTCGCTATTATTTTCCTGTGTGTTGTTTACATGTTGGCAGATGCATCGTACAAAGCGTTTCTCTGGTAGTCGTCCGTACATGTTCACGTTTTGATAGATTGTTTTTTAATTATTTTCTTTGCAGTACCTCTTGTTTGCTTTGGTGCATTTGTTTGGCTCTCTATTATCTGTTGATCTTGTTTCAATAATGTTTTCCTGTCTCTTGTTTACACGTTGGCAGATGCGCAATTTAGAGTGTTTCTCTGCTATTCAGCGTTAGCTCCGTGCATGTTTCTCGTTTTGAAAGATTATTTTTCAATTATTTATCCTTTGTGTACCTCTTGTTTATGTGATGGGTTTTGGTTCTCTATTAGCTGTTGATCGTGTTTCTCATTATTTCCTTGCGTGTGTGCTATTGTTTCGTGTGGATGGCGTGCTGTTCAAAGTGTTTCTCTGCTATTCATCCGTGCATGTTTCTCGTTTTGATAGATTCTTTTTCAATTATTTGTCCTTTGTGTGTCTGGTTGTACTGTGTGAAGCATAGCTGTGCTGCGTGTTTGGATAGCTCTGTCAAAGTAATGTTTATAGTGCCGGAGTAGGATGAAAATTCTATATTGTTAGGTCGCAAGGTTGATTTTATGATAGTTCAAAAGATATATTATTTCCATTTCAGTTTATTAATGTTTGATAGTTTGTTTCGCTATTATTTTCCTGCGTGTTGTTTACATGTTGGCAGATGCATCGTTCAAAGCGTTTCTCTGCTATTCATCCGTGCATGTTTATCGTTTTGATAGATTGTTTTTCAATTATTTTCTTCTGTGTACCTCTTGTCTGCTTTGGTGCATTTGTTTGATTCTCTATTAGCTGTTGATTGTACTTCTCAATATTTCATTGCATGTATCTATTGTTTACATGTGGATGATGCACCGTTCAAAGTGTTTGTCTGCTATTCAGCGCTAGCTCCGTGCATGTTCCTCATTTTGATAGATTCTTTTTCAAGTATTTATCCTGTGTGTACCTCTTGTTTACGTGATGGGTTTTGGTTCTCTATAATCTGTTGATCGTATTTCTCGTTATTTCCTTTTGTGTGTGCTATTCACATCATAAGCAATTGATTAATTGTGTCATGTTGGAATATTCAACTTAGCTTCCCATATTTTTTGTTATGTGTATTGCATTCCTTCTGCTTTCTTTTTTTGGATGGGTTTTTCGCCTTCATGGAGAGTTACAACATAATTCCTGCCACAATTTGTCTTTACTATCCTATGCATGTAAACCGCCTACTGCACACCTGTTGTAGCGGGAAAAAATTGGCGATTCAAGTCGGCCCAGATTGAAAATTGACGATGGAATTCAGCCCAGGTGTGACGGTATCGTCGCCTGGATGGGATGGGAGTGTGCATGTCCCTACTTACATGTAAACCACTCACGCGCCGCCTGAAAAAGAAATTGCGAACGAAGTCGGCCGGGGTGAAAATTCGGCAAAGAAGTCGGCACACGTGGACAAATACAAAACGATAAGGGCGCGCGCTGCTCTCCTGAATAGGTGCATGCAATATTTTCTCGTTTTATTACCAATATGCACATATTTTTGTTCAAATGTTGTACATCACCATTTGATGTGGTGTACATAATTATAAAGTATGTTTCGTCTGCTCCTGTTGACAGATTTTGGCCAAACTAATACCACATTGGTCTACTCTGACAACAATGAGTGCCATGTTGGACTACGCCGGTCCACCGGAGTGACGTTCCCATGTAAGTAATTATCGCATTCTTTTGCCTCATATTTCGCCTCATTAGTTCGCCTCTCGACTGAGACTGTATCCTCATTTGCCATCCGATGATTACACGGTAGAGATACCTCCCTATGAAAGCGAACAAGCATGCGAAACAACAAAACAAGAAGAAAAACAAAACACTTATTGCAACGAAATTTGTTATATTCACAACATGCCGCTGTCAAGTTGTACTACTGCCATGTCCGTTGGCCTGCAGCAAAATATGGCCGACACATACGTAGGAACTCCAGGAATTATATTGAATGCGCAGAGTAACTTTTGAGCTTAACGGTGAAACAACGTGGGTTGGCACGTTTCGTGTGTCCTGTAGTGTTCTCGTCAACGTGTTCGCCTGCTGATCCCAACATCGCGGGTTCAAATCCGCCTGAGGACGGTGGCAACTTGGTGGAAGGGTACAAGTTGCCTTGACACATCGTATTCCGCGAGGGACGTCAAATGTGGTGTGCTGTGTGTCGAAGAAAGCTACAGCCTCCTTATCAGTCAAGATAACCAGACGATTGAACACCGAGCGAAGGCGCGTCGTCACTTTGTCATTGACTGGAATATCAAGAAAGAGAAGCTCTCAACAATTGCCAGCCGTCTTGGGTGTTCCTTTTCGTCGAGAACCACGTTGTCCGTGTTTATCACGAAGCGGCTCACCTGAAAGATGCCCTGAGAAGTGTAATACCTATGGGTAGACCAATGGGAGACCCAACAGTCAATGCTCGGACTACATTCTCTGCTCGCGGACGTGTACGCCTGAGTGTCCTCATTTCGAGAGCAAAGAGGATTACTCAAGCCAAGGTGCTTCTGCAAGTTACAATTACCATGACAACGACGACGCACCTGCAAGCCGACGTCATACGTGACGTACGCATGAGAGAAGCGCAGTTTTCGTCGTCTGCTCTTACGGCACGTTTCGACAAATTCCTCGAAAACAACTTGGTTATTCCGAATGAAACTTTGACAGTTGTATGTGTGCAGTACTCGTGAAACTAGTTTTGGCTAAGTTTCGGAATCGCCCCGGCTGTACGAGACCGTCCCTTTAACACACCGGCCGGTCTGGCCACTGTATACCCTATCGCATGTAAGCGGGATCTCTAGACCACCCCCCCCCAGCACAGTTGACGTACTGGTGCTCTTGGCTCTTGCCACAGGAGACTTTATGCTTACTACGATGAACTTTCGAACAAAGGCCTGAGAGCTTGCAAGGTGTCGAAAACAGCATAGCCACACCGTACCTACTAGCCACTCTTTTCAAATTGTGCGATACTCTCTGCCCGTACGGAACAATCCTCTAGTAGAACCCCTCACAACTTCCCCCCTTAGGTTTGCGTACTTTGCCTTTGACCATTTGAAGAAGGGCTTCGGCGGCACTCGCCAACACCCGTGTCAGAAAGCCAGCAGCACTCAACCTATCAACCTGGGTCGCGAAACTCCCCAACATAACGTGCTTTCAAGACTTCTTTAAAGCAGATTCCAAACAGAGCAAAGCAATAGTGCGCTTCACAGTCTGACATTGGGCAGAGTCAAAAGGCACAGGTCCTTCTTTGCCCTCGGGTGATAGGCCCAATAGAAGCGATTCTCCCCAACACGGATATTAAGATCCAAGAACTCTATGCACTGAACGATAACCCTTTCCCCCCACGGTCAAATTGCTGTAACACAACACTAACAATATCCTCATAGCAATCATCAGCGCGCCGCCCCACGACAACCACGAAATCGTGTACGTACCGACAAATTCTAAGCACAGAATCATCATCCAGAACAGATCTCACCCCTCTATCCGTTAAAAACAAGGCTTTCGTGCAGTAGGCTGCACTTCTTCAGGAAACCTGAAGAAGTGCAGCCTACTGCACGAAAGTCTTGTTTTTAATGTATATAGTAAACAGTTGATGCTCTTAACCGTATTTGTTATTTTTGATTCTGCACAGCCGGAAACTTGTATATTGTTTTTCCCTCTATCCGTCGCGGAAAGAAAAATGTCGCACAATACCGGCGCGACACACGACCCGATGCGGTGGTGGTGGTGGTGATAGGGCTTGCCGTTGCACGACCCGATGCAAATACCCCGACGCTGCAAAAACAGCATATCCTCATGCTGCACTACCGTCGCTCCCAAATAGAACTCCAAAAGGGCCATGAAGTTATCCACGGCAAGCCCAGAAGCGTTCTGAAATGCGACCACACCATTCACCTCAATGCAGTCTCTGACAGCCCGAAACAATTCCTGGTGAGCACAGAACAGAATAAATCCACCATGTCCACGGAGAACAGATATCACCCTGAAGGCATTCCCTCCACAAAGCGGACGACCTCACAAGAACTCTTCACCGCGAAGGGGTTCCCCAATGGGTGTGTTAACAACAGGGCCAGAGAGCATGAAAGGTCTTTGTCTAGTGCGGACACGCGTCATTTCCCTATGCACGTTACCAAATGTATGTGCACTCCGCTATTTTGTCAGATTGTCGTGCTAGCTAGAAGCGGAGATAAGGGTGCGCGGGAGCTAGCGTTTTTTATCGGGGATAGAGGCAGTCGGTGTGTGAGCAACATTTCTATTGTTATCGGGGGGAAGGAGGATGTTGTCGAGGCGGTAGCGATTGTGTCTGGCTAAGCTTGTGTGCTCATGGGCCAAGGTGGGGTCACTGGTTTGGCGGCTCTGCGACTGCGTACTGCGGTTGGTGCTCTGGTTTTTATGTGTCATTAAACTGTTCGTTGGAGTCGGCGCCTGTCCCGTATTCTCCACTTCCATAGTGCCTTTCCGCGCTTTGTTTTTTATCTTCAGGCTGCAGTTCGCAGTCGACCAGAGGGACTGGGACGACAACCGTTGGCACAGCGGAAGAGTCAGCGACGAGATCACATTTAGTACGCGTTGGTGTCAGTCATGACGAGTCTGGTGGCCTCCGAACTGCAGGTGCTTATTCAGTATGACTGATCATTTCCATTTGAATGTGCGCTACCTCATGCTGTCTCTACCTTTGCTAGATACATGCCCCAGTATATTCATAGAGTGTTGCGCAGTGTCCGGCAACGTCCGGCACGGTGAGCGTCTTGGACGCCCTGCCGTACGAGAGACTCGGGCTTCCGGTGCAACTGGAAGGGCACTGCAATTACGCAGTCTACGCAGGGTTCATTGAAAGGGCGTGCTCCCCTATGCTCTATGTTCCTGGATGGGTGTTGCTCTTGCCAGCACAGTTGTAGCCCTGCCCATCGAAGCAAAACCGTCTAACATCTCCTCGACGGCCTCGGCGTAATGCAGCTGACATTCCCTGTGCGGAGCCCGGTCCTAAACATTATTAAAAACGTCTGAGGCATCCTGAAGATGCTACATAAAAACACGTTCCATTTCCAGATGACGTGTTACCCCTACAAACAAAAAAACAACAACAACTTTATTTCAAGATGATGGGTGGGGGTCTCATCGCCGGGGGCGATACTCTACCCCAGTGCTGGAGGAGAAGCGGGGAATGAAGTAATAGTTCCCGTTATAATGAAGATCGAAGTCATGTGGCGTCCAAAAAGGCGAAGAGAGCCTTCAGTGCAGAGCGTTGGTGAGGTGGATGCGGCCAGAGGCCAAGCAATTTTGCGAAGGAGAGAGGCGGTAGTCTAGCTCGTTGAAGGAGGCTTGAGAGTACGAAGCGGGAATTGTGGTAGTCTGGGCAATGGAGAAGAATATGCTCGAGATCTCCAACAGCACCGCAGTGAGCTCAGTGGGGAGAGTTAACTTGCCTCAAGCGGTAGCGCCACTGTGCTATGAAGGCCATGTCGAGGCGCATTCGATGAACTAATGCGGCGTCTTGACGAGAGATATGAGCTGGCAAGCGGAAAGCGAGCGCTGGGTCAACTCTGCTCAGCAGTCTATGGACCCAGGCACAAGGCACATATAATCAAGGCACATCGTTTTATTTCCATTTTTTGTTTTTGACTATTTAAATAATATCCTTTGGGGGGATTCGAGCGGTCTGCCTGCCTAGATCGGCGGCACGTTGCCCTGGGAAGGGATGAAAGGGGCTTCATGTGGTTGAAAAAGAGAAATAAAATGAAATAAATGCGTAAAAGACGTAACTAGGGGATCTTGCATCATTTTTAGTCGCTACTCCGAAAGTAGTACGTATAGGAAGAGAGTTAATGTATCGCCTGAAATTGAGAGACAGTTATGACCATCTGTATTCCGCCCCCCTCCCCCGGCCGCTCCAGATAGAGATTTGGAGCACCTACGCCGAAGAGGAGCGTGCGCCAAGACCGTCCCGCCCGTTTGGCGGCCGCGCGTCACGTAGGGAGGGGTTTCCTTCTCGCGTTTGAACATGCATCAACATGCACGTCAAAATACGTCTTATTCCCTTTCCATATCATTTATTACATCCCCTAACGAGGAGGTCCAATCCTCATTTATCAGCTATCAACTCACCTATCAACTTTCCACAAAAAATGGGACTGCATGGAAGCATGGAACACGATTTAATTAGCAATTATAGCTAATTGGGACCCCCCACATTAATCAGCACCCTCCAGGGAGCCACCACACTAATTGGGGAAAGTCTAACTTGTGTCCAGACCAGCTGAGCGTTGTGCACTATGAGAGTCCATAAAAAAGAAAAATAATAGGCAGAAAATAAAATAAAAAGATAGAAATAGAGTGGAGAGAAACAATTTATTCGAAAATGAACGATGCCGCGGCGAAGAAGCCGCTCCGCAACACACGAGTGACCAGCGCCCGCCATGTTGGTGGTTGGCACCCAGCAGTTGCAGAGATCGACGACAGGTGGCCACGTAGTTGCAAGGCATCACACCAGATGGCGCCACCGTCATAGCTCTAGAAGAGAAAGACAGAACAAGATACTAGCGGCAGGTAAAAATGGCAGCACTGCTAAACAAGTCTAGGCATGCGAGAGAAAAGGTCTAACCGCTACTGCTAAAACAGCACGGAGAAAACAGTACACACCGGGGGAAAAGGCTTAAGGCAATCGCTTAGGCCTAACCACAACGTCACAACACTACGCAGCTAACACAAGGCGGGAACCACCGGGCACACATCGCTAAACATGCGTCAACACGAACAAAAGGCTTGCTCACCGCAAAACAGGTCTAAACAGGCGAGAAAAGGCTTAACACGAGCGCAGTCAAATCACTCGTTGGTCGCCGCTAAACACGGCAAACATACGAGGAAAAAGGCTTACGGGGGGCGATCGCTTAGGCCTAACCACGACGTCACAACACTACGCAGCTAACACAAGGCGGGAACCACCGGGCACACATCGCTAAACATGCGTCAACAGGATTGCTCACCGCAAAACAAGTCTAAACATGCGAGAAAAGGCTTAACACGAGCGCGGTCAAATCACTCGTTGGTCACCGCTAAACACGGCAAACATACGAGAAAAGGAGCGCGTCAAATCACTCACCTTTTCCCCCGCGGCGACTGCTCATCAGCCAGGCAGAAACTGATCGAGCGCGGGGAACACACGTCTGCTCTCTACGACAGCCAGCCAGAAACTGAGCGAGCGCGGGGAGCGCACGTTTACTGTCCACGACAGCCAGAGAGAAACTGAGTGAGGCGACGCCCAGCGGCAGCTATGCATGCGCGCGCGCCCTCTGCTCCACCCGTCCGCGCATGCGCGCGCGCGCTTCTAGCGCCCTCTGCGCCGCCCGCGGGTGTTTTTGGTTTCGACTCTCTGCTGCGCGCGCGCGCGCGCTCCTAGCGGCGACGGGTGGCTTCTGAGTTTCAATTTCACTCTCGTTTCTTTGCGCGCGCGCGTTTATCTGTATAAAGGCAGCGCGCACCGTGCTCGCGTCATCACTACGTGAAGATGTTCAGCTACCACTCTTTACAAAATTGTTCCCGCACCCACGCTTCTTGGGAAGCAGTGGAGAAGGAATGTTTCAACAGCGAAAGTCCCCGCAACGAGCTCGTCATCACTGCTTTTCGCTACGTGATAGGCATGGTAGGCTTTGGCAATATAGGAGAGATCTCGCAGGGGCCGCTGCAGGAGATGGTGCGACGAATTTACGCCCGTTACAAGAACGTTTGCATAACGGTTCCGGACGGACCCCTGGGACTGATGAGCGAATTTGTGAGCTTGTCCAACGTAGAATTCAACTACATCGCTGCAGACATCGTGGACCTTCTCGCTCGTGCCATCGCTCATATTAAGGCGGTGCATCACCACCGACGCTCTATGGGAATCCCCATACATTTTTCAACTCCCGTAGCGCCGCGAAAATTCGGTTGATCTCCGTGCAACTGCTTTTAAATGGAAGAGGATGCTTAGATCTAGTGCCTGATCGAAGCAGATTTTGCGTTTTAGACTCAGAAATTTTTATATCGTCGTCGAAAGGTTTGGGAAAAGCTATATTTCGAGATTCCGCTCGCTTACAAAATAGAGCCGCCCAAAATCGAAAATCTGGCTCGATCACGCACTAGAAAAACATATCAAGAACCAATACCAACAAAAAGATTTCATCTATGTTAAGCCGTTGACTCGGCACACGAGTTTTTGTCAGGTATGGTCATCCGTGGAGTACGCCGCTTCAGAATGGGCAGCGCAGTGCTGCCATCTCTCATGGAGGGTATCGTCACAAGGCACAACAATTTGAGCGCTGGAAATGCTATACCGCTGCACGTGCAGGTGGACGACGAAGCCGACGTTGACTGTGACGCAGGAGCACGAGCACACGCAGCTTAGCCCTGCCGCAAATACGTGAACGGACTATACTATACATGAGCTGTTCATTCATCGATGTTTATTTTCTCGGGGGGAGGGGCGGGGGAGGGCATGAACGTGGCATGTCATTCCCCCATATAACGCCGGGACGATCGCGTTCAGCCTCACTTCATTGGAAATTGTGTATTAAAAACAGGAATGCAAGAAAAAATTCAGAGCACCAGTCAGCTATCGTATAAAGGAAACACTTGAAGCAAAACCATTGCGGACAGGCACGAAAGCTTCTGGCTGTTTGAGATATGGAAATAGCGAGTTTTAGTATACCGCTACCGGGAGCACCGTAGGTTACCGCGTCTACCGCACTCTATCAACAGCTAAGATTCTGTATCACGCACGCTGTCATTGGTTCCGGTGGGCACGGTAACTTACCGGCGACGTTACCAACGGTATACTCAAACTCGCTAATAATTCATGAGTGCAGAACAGGGTTGCGCACTGAGATCACACTGGAGATCACTGAGATCACACTGAGTCACTAAGTCACTTAGTCACTGAGTCACTAAGTCGTGTTGCAGGCAATGCTCGCAGCTTGTTGATGAATGTTGACAATAACGCCGCCGAGCACTTCAATTCCGTTATCGCGAAGTTTGTTGGGGGAAAGCGGATCAACTTCTGTCAGAGGCGGTCTTACCAAACACGCGCATTTGCCGCAGCCGTAACAGTGAACTCACGTGAAGGTTTGCATCATCGTGTGCACAAGGAGATGTGTCAAACAAAGCCAGGGAAGTACACTTTGAGCCTTCAAAAACGTTGTAGTGCACGTGAAGAGGCAAGGGCCAAGCGCCGTCTCAACACCTAAGCGAAGAAGGCCAGCCTTCCAGCCCTGCGTAAGAAGCCCGAGCGCCGAATTGCTGACTATGGGGAACAAGCGCAAAGACCAGACATGGAGCCAACGTCCTTCGCGACGGCATGCATCGACTACAAAAAATTGCTTGAGCTCTCAGAGGAGGAGCATGCCGCATTACAGGAAGACACCATAGAGCAGTCGCTGAGCCTCCGGTGGAAACAAGAAAGGAGAAAGCGGCTTACGGCGTCTTTTTTTTTTGGTAGAGTATGCAGGATGCGCCCCTCTACAAGTGCTTTAGTTACATGTCAGTATTTTGGGCTTTAGTTACATGTCAATATTGTGGGCTTTAGTTACGTCTGTCTGTCACTAATGCACCTGTTCAGTAGCTTCAAGGCGCTCGGAAACCATCACCCATTGTTGTGCACTTGCGGACATGAAAGTCGTTTCTGAACGCAGAAAAGGATTGCGCAGTGAACTAACACTGCAGTGCAAAATGTACAGACTAAAGGGTGTGGCTGACACTGAGCGTCCACCAAGCATCGGACAAGATCATATGGACGTGAACACCGCTGTAGTTTTGGGAGTCCTCTCTAGTGGAGCGCGATATTGAGCCCATGCTCAGTTCTGTGCTGCGCTGAACATGCCGTGTATAGTGACCGGAACATTCGTGAAATATCAGGACCAACTGGCGGACCGTAGCAAGGGTATAGGACAGAGTCACGTACCGGAACTGAGGAAGTAAGTGCGGTCTGTGGAAGTGCACGCATGTCTACCGGTACCAGATCCACTGCCAACTCCACGTATAACCAACCGTCAGTACTGCCTCTTCGTTGTAGGTACTGGACGACGCCTTGCGGAACGAGAAAAGGGTGGTGTACCTTGCGCGAATTTATAGCGACTGCCTCCTGCTAGAGCTTGTTGACCCTCGCTATCCTCGAAGCATGCGAATTAGAGTTCCCGATTACAGAAGGAAGTACGCCAGGCCAGAACAATTGTAATCAGTGTGCCGTGTGCTTTTTGCTAATCGAGACAAGGTCGTGATGTCGGCAGCCACGACGAGGACGAAAAAGAAAGCTAGAGAGGATTTCTGGAAGTTCCTGCGCGGATAGGCAAGATGACACTCACAATGACAATTTGTTACGAAATGCTCTCACTCCGAGATCCAGACTGACAGAACCACGAGCTGAAGGTCACTTCCAGACGAATGGGACATCAGAGACCCAGTTCGCGGCATGCTGACCTGTGCTTGGGTGAAGTCTGGGGCCGTGGTTAGTGACGACCAGGATGAGCACAACGGACCCGAATTATACAGACGACCAAACTGGAAACCTCCATTCGCACTTTACGTTCCAAGCAGCTGTATGGTCCAGGCAGACACATTTTTCTCCTCTACCCTGCTTTTCTTCCCTTTTCTTCTTCTCTTTTGCCTTTTTCCTCCTTCTCCACTGATGTCCAAGGATATGGGAAACGTCATGCAGCCTCTTTGCAGTTTTATTTCATTTCCGCTGACTGTGCAAGTAAATGAAGTGTTTTGTACCACCACAACGTGGTCTGAGATTTGTAAGCCCAGAGTGACAGAAAATAACAAAAACAGGTTGCGGCTTCGTTTCGCAATTTCCGCGTAATGTCGGTAAGCTATAACATGCCGACACCAACGTGTTTCAACCGCGTCGTGTCCAACCTAGGTTTTTTGTGTTACGAGGAATTTCATTTATGATATGCGAAAGCATTGCCGAAATCACACGAAACGACTGGTGACTAACCCTTCGCCCGACAAGAACACAGCACGGAACAGCAACAGATCGACGAAGAAGTTCAGGAGACAGCTGGACAGCCTGTGCGCATTCAAAAGCCGCGCCACTAATTGTTCCGTCTGGCTGAGCGCGATATGCGTGTTTACAGTATTGGACTTGGCATGGGTGAGCACGAGTGGTCATATGTTTGCACAAGATTTCGCTTGACCCGTCGCGCGCAAAGAGAAAACAAAAATAACAGAATAAGAAGACGTTACATCAGCGGTACCGCATTTCCAAGCAAGCGCCAAAATGTTGTGAAGCGGTGTCTGCGCGAACCATTTCGCTCGCTGCGCCATCCCTCGATTGTAGACGACGAAGTGCCGGCTCTGATGCACCGCCAGCGACATTTCCAAGCAGTCTACATCGCCAACTTTGTCATTGATTTATTGAAATACCGATTGGTTATTGACATGCAACGCATTAAACAGTCCGAATAACTTTGACGAGACTCTGTGTGTTCTTTCACTGAAACATCTTTATTGTATACAAACAAACAAAAGAGTTGGTCAATAGATGCCTGCACCCTCCCTCCCTTGTCTGATCATCTCGTAATGCTGCGTTCGTGAGATCAGACGTGCCGGAAAAGGGGAATCTTCATCGCAGCGTCGTCATTGCGCGGGTCACTGCACCAGCACGATGACGGAATGGTCATTCTTTTCGTACACCCATTCCGCTACCACACTGCCACGATGACCCGTGCTTCTCCTGTCTGAGAGAGAGAGAGAGAAGCATGTCTCGACTAGAACTTTTATTCTCGATTACATGCGCGTGCAGCTCTTTGTTCCACGGTTACTCGATGCCTGACGTCGACGGTCTCGGGCTCTCTTCCGGGTTTTCCGTTGCTGCACAAAGAGGGAGTACTATCGTAATGCGATACGCGTCAAAACACTAGGAAAGCTTATCGTATTCGCAGCTCCCATAAGGGAAGGAGTGTACGGCATCCACGAGATAGCGTTTGTCGTCGTAGGGGACCAAGCTCTTCTTGAGTCTCGAAATGGTGTACATCGTTTGCTTTATACTCTGGATGGTGCACTGCTTCTGAGAGACCGCCTTTTCATTGAACAGAGAATCTCGGTACACTTCGTGCAATAAATGTTTCCTCACCACGTCTTTCTTAACTCCTTTCGCTCTCGCGATCTGTTTATGTGTCCCAGCCAAGAGAATGCTGCACATTTTCGCTCGGATGGCTACGACTTCCTGAATAACTCCGCCCCCGTCGCGTCTTTGAAGTACCCCATCTGATTCGCGTGCTCGTCGTTGAAAAGTGGGTGGTCTGGCGGATATGAAGACAGATCTAACTCACTCTCAATCTTCATCAGCTGCTCTTCCAGGCTTTCACACGTGAGAGAAAAAATTATGCTGTCCATGTCGCTATAGATCAATTGCACTGGACACGTCAAGCGAGAAAAGAGCGACTCGTAGATGAAGCTGTACATTCGGACTTTGGATATTTCAAGAATGGCAAAGCCCACGTAAAGGGGGTGCGTGCATTTGATGCGGCGTTGCTTCATCTCATACAAGATGCACTTATCACTCAGAATGTGAAAATGCTGACTGTCGACGGAGCTAGCTTTTCGGAGCGCGCTTTCTTTGTCGTAGGCTAGGGCATACTTTTTCATGCGTCTCACATTTTGTATCGACTTACCGAACGTGCTGTTCGACATGGTTTTGTACAGAAGTCGCTCGAATTTCGTGGTCGCGGCATTCCTCAACGCGACGTTTCTCTGCACGAAGGTTCGCAAAAAGTTGTCTTGGCGGAATGAGAGGATGCTGTGAACACGTTTTATTTTCATGCCCAACCTCACGTACAGAGCGAGCAATGCATAATGAACGACGTAGCGTTCTTTGTCGTAGCACGTCAGCAAGAGTTTCGTTGTGGAAGGGGGGTTCAGCGCCAACGCATCTTTCAGGTGGCGTTGGTAGGGGGAGAGTTCGTTCTCGTCCACGCACCTGTGTTCGGGTGCCAGGGGAAAATCCCTGGTGAGCGCGTGCAGTTCTTCAGGATATGACAAGTCTACCACGTAGACGTAACCCACTTCTGAATCGTGAGGAATGTTGAGAAAATTGATCTCGCTCCACCTCGAAGGATCGACCCACTCAAAACCACCTGTCGGGAGATGGAAAGTCATCGCGTACGGGTACAAACTGTTCACGTCGAGGTACTGGATAAAAGTATTTTCTTGTTGGGGATCGTAATCGTCACACCCCTCGTGATTAGCCCGACAGTATCTGTGGAAGCTGTTACAAATGCCTCCCCTGATTCCCTTCTCGATTGTTTCGTACATCTCGTGATCGCTCATGAGCTCGAGTTTGACTTTGGTGAGCTTCAGAGCGCTGCTCCACGCGTAACTGGCGAGGGACACTGTGCGTAGGATATCTAACCTATCCGTCTCTAGCGCAATCTTCCTGAAATACAGTACGACGTCGCAGAGCTGACAGGCGTCGAGCGTGACGTAGAGACGCGTGTAACCGCCGAGGTTCTTACATTCGAACAATTCGAAAATCTCGAGGGCGTACTGATAGTCCTCGTCCGTGATCTCTTGGTTGTTCAGGTCACTTTTGAAAGCTTCCTTTGGCGGTAGTGCGGGCAAATTGTACGCTTCGAAACTGTCGACTAAGGTGTACGGGTAAATGCCTTTCCTGAGAAGGCTTCGGAAACGGTCACCATACATTTGACGGGTACAATAAAACGCGTTCTCGCCACCGCTGGCGAGCAGGGTTTCCACCAGGTTCGACAAGGAGAGGTTGAAAAACTGCGTGGTATCGCGGAAATGGAGATCGCCAATGTTGAACCCTCTTATCTTTTCCGAGCTCGAAGCTAAGATCCACGGCTCGCCCAGATTTAGAAAGTGCATGTGGCGGAGAAGGGAGCTCAAATCGTACTGCAGGTTGTGCACGCACACGACGAGTTCTTTGGTGTTACGACACGTAAGGTTACACGTATCACACAGCGTCGCGACAAAATTCGAAGAACCGGGCTCTACGAAGCAGGTGTGGTCGTGATGCGATACCTTCCGCGTATGTCGGTTAAATTCGGTTCCACAAAATTCGCAGTGTGTAGTGCTCGCGTGCCGAAAGTGGTCTTCCATACTCATGACCAACGGCGCGGGACAACTGTTCAACCTATCGATTTGATCGCTAAATCGCTTGAGTGAGAGCAAGCATTTCTCTGCCGCGTTGGGTCCCAAATAGCCATCTAGGCCTAGTATTTTTCCGTCCCAACTTCTCACTACAACGATGCAGTACGAGCTCATCCTGTGCACACTCACGGCGTCCTTCACGAGCGCGTCCTTTTCCAAAACGCTCTCCGTGTCCAACACCGCGAAATAGGGATAGGGATGCATGTACTGTATCTTGTTGAAGGAGACAGTCTCCCCCGCTTTTGGCATTTCGAGAATCACTTCGTTTACGTCTCGACACAGACGTTCGTGTTGCTGCAATGCCTCTCTCGTTCCGTAACCGGACGTGCATTTCTCGCAATAAAAGTAGTCACTTCGTCCCATGAAAGTGCTAAATTTTCGGATCCTATAGAAATGCTCCTGAACCTCGAGCAAGTGGACTTTATCTTTATAGGGCGTACAGGGAACCCGTCCTGTTGTTATCGAACTCGTCTGCTCGTCGAACACGTATGTACACGGAGATTTTGCTTTTTTTTCCCCACAGGGAGATGTCTTCGTAAGTGACTGGGAAGCAGGACGGCCAGTACGTTACGCGCGTCTCCGGATTCGAAGGATTCATGTACTTGCAGTATCTAACATAATCGTTTGGGTTGTTTCTCAACGGATGCAAGAGTGCCAGCTCGCTATACTTGAAACACTCGTTTTCGTGATTCGGTGGAAGTTTGACGTTTGTCAGAGTCTTTCGTTTTCTTTTTAGCAGCTCGGGAAGCTCCATCGTGCACCCAATCCGCTTCGGTTTTAAGCGCGTTAGTTTTAAGTCGACACATTGGACGTCGTTCGAGGTGAAACCAGACCCTTCTCTCGCATAGTTTTCAACGCGTTGCGAGGATTCTGCGATAGCAGCATTTATTGTGCCTTCGATTTCTTGACGGTTATGAACCACTCTCATGTGAAGGTTCACGTGAAGGAGATGAGAAATCAACCCGTCGGCTCCGTCCTTAATCATGAGCGCTTTCGAGCACAGACACAATTTGAAAGGCATGGGATATGCTTCGAGGACGCGCGTGATTACTGGAGCTATGCTTGGTAGATAGAGTCGCAAACCGTCGACGTTGTCATCGTGCGGGGAACAGAGAAGCGTGTACCTAGTAGCCGTTCCGTCAAATGCCTCGTCTGTTACAAAGAAAGGAAGGAATCGTCTCTCCGTGACGGAGGGATGATTCTCGACGACGTGTTCTCGTAATTCAACGATTCTACGACCCTGGACAGGCTCAGCTTCGTTTCGAAATTCTGGGCTTGTATCTGGTGATTCATCTCTAACCCTACCAGACAGAGGAATGAAATCTGCATACGACTGATCCCCTTCCCACATGAGCAATTCGTCTGCATTGTCATGTCCATCTAGGGGTTCGTCGTCGTCGTCCGTTTCACTTATTACGAAAGGTGGACTACTGACTCTGTCGTCGTCGTCATCGTCTGAAAGGACGACTGGGCTGTCACCGAGATTCTCTATTCTAGCTTCGTGCTCTCTTTCTACGGCCACGAGCATGGCATCGATGGGGTCGTACTGACATAGAGACAGCGCGGCACTGCGGTCAAACAAAATCAGTACGAGATTCCCCCTCACGAAACAATGCTCACTTTTCCCTTCAGTTGAGGAACGCTTGAGATTGATGATGAGAGAGGATGGGATGAGTCCCTGTGTGTGTGTTCAGTATCATGCGGTGACAGCGGCTATTGGTTCCTGAAAAACAATGTCATGCATAGAATACACTTTCACAGCAGAGACGGTCAACTTACATTTTGCTCCACGTCGTGGATGGATGGATGCCCCTCGTGGGCTTCCTGTCAATCGTCGTAGAACCAGCGCACCTTTTATAGTCGCTACACCGCTGTCCTCCTCCTCGCATTGCGACGGTGTCGTCTGTACTTTGACCACCCCGCCTTCCGTCTTTCCCGCCTCTTTGCGATGTCGCATATGACAATGATGTCATCGACGTTGAATAAAACATTACACTAATTTCTAGCTAACACTCTGGGACGACTTGTATATGACGACGAAAAGACCCAGAGTGGGATTCGAACCAAGGATCCTTCTACACTGGGCGCGACACACTAACCACCAGCCTAATTCGTACTGCGTGACGTTTTTCGTAGTGCGGGGTTCGTGTCTACACACGTCACAACATGTTCAAACACGTCCAAATATGTTCAGACATGTTCAGTGACGTCACAACATGTTCAAACACGTCCAAACATGTTCAGACATGTTCAATGACGTCATAGGGAGGAAGAGAGAGGAACGAGTGTGTCCAGGGGCGACTTCGACGGTTCGCCGCCCGTGTCCGGACATGTTCAAACACGTCTTAAAGGGACTATGAAATTCCCCGAACCCCCATACTTTTTTTCGATGGAAACTGTTCTTCCCGCAGAGAAACTAATATGCCACATTTTTTTCCGGACGAAATCGCTCCACTCTGCGAGGAGCGCGCGCTGGAAATGTCTCTTCCGCGTTCCTCCTCTCCCGCGCATATTTTCCTGCCGATGGTGTAACTGTACGGACCGCTCTTCGGTTCCCCGTTACGTCACTGGTGTTGCACAATGGCAAGTAATGCCACGAGCTCGCGCTGTGGCTGCCGCCACTGCCGAAATCTGCCGATCGCGCGAAAGCTGCTGTCATGGAGATTTCCACTCCCGATGAACGCATACTCGGGATCCTACGGCGCATGCTCCTGGCGGGATTCCTCGGCTCGGCAACACGTCACGATGACGTGTTGCTGAGCCGGCCCTGGTCGCGTCAAGTTACCCGTTGTGTCTCCGCTCGGCAGCTCGTCACGGCGCGGCGCCAGCTGTCCTCCCTTCGCCGCTCCGCTTAAATTCGCTCCCGAGAAATCCGCTCGCGCGACGAAAGTAAAATTTCGGTTCTAGACTCAGAAAAATGTCTTCTTTCGAATGAAACGAAGAAAAAAATCGTTTCATAGTCCCTTTAACATGTCCAAACACGTTCAATGACGTCATAGAGAGTGAGAGGAAAAGCTTTACTATAAATGACGAAGCGAACGTTCGATCGTCATTCTCGTGCCATCATGATCAGCTTGGTAGATCCTCGTAAGTAATACCCATGACGTCATCATCATCGTCGAAATGTTTGAAGAGTTTCGTTTCCAGTGTACAACACTTTTGCTGCGCATGAAGTCGGTTTTTTCCCGCCTCACATATTTCGGGAGATTGGCAGCGCCCGCTTCTTCTGCACCAATTGCGGTGGATTGTGGTGCAAAGGTACGCTTCCTCGTTCTTTTTTAATGCGTTCTATAATCGCTCACATTTTTCCAGAGCAAAAGCATTGGACGGACCGATTGATTCGCCCGTTTCTCGACTGTCGGACGGTACCGTTCGACGTACGTTGCGAAGGACTTCGACTATTGAAGGAAGATGGAGAAGATGGACCATCAGTGTCACTCTGTGACTGAAGAAGATTGTACGTGTGTGTTTGAGATATAAAAACACGCATTTCTCACACTCCTTTCGTTGCAGATTACGAATGGCTACTGACGGGAGATCTACCCCTGGTCCTAACCTTCAAGCCTCCTCCAAAGACCTTTTTTTGCGAATCGGCGATCAACTGACTACCTGTCGCTGCGGTGGACTCTGGTCGAGAAACCGCAGCCATTGGTTAGACTCGAGCCTTCGTCCGTATTTGGGCTGCCTTCCTGGCTACGAAACCAAAGCTGGAGCCTAATTCATGTGTAACGAGAAATAAAAAAAACGGTTGTCTACTCTCATTCCGTCTCAGTCATGACGCCCGAGCAGAGGTTTGCCACCTTTGTGCAAACGCGAATCTATCGGGACTTGCTGCGATTACGCGATTATATTCACGGCGATAGCTGCGAGGGAGACTTTCGCTCGATTCCCAAGACGGTACCCTTACGTCTGTTCACCGTCAGTGGGAAGATTGCAAAGAAAATGAAGCGATTCGTAGATTACAAGCTCGAGCTGTTGGAAAAGTATAGACGAGGAGAGACAGTCGACCCGTGTCTCATCAACGCGGGATTCAACCGACCTATCGTCCGTCGCTACTGGCTTCTCCACACATCCCTCGACGTCAGTAGTATAGAAAGAAGTCCTATAGCCAAGAGTTTTCTCTAATCCAATTCGAATCCAATTCTAATCCAATTCCAATCCAATTCTAAGCCATAATCCAGTTATAATCCAACACAATCCAGTTTTAAGCCAACACAAGCCAAATCCAAAGCCATCTGATTGGCCGCCATTAGCTCCGCCCACTTCACGTTGATTGGCTCATGCTAAGCCTACTGATCTGATAGGCCGCCATTAGCTCCGCCCACTTCACGTTGATTGGCCCATGCTAAGCCTACTGATCTTTGATTGGCTGCCCGTAGCTCCGCTCCTTTATGCTAATTAGTTGGCTTGGCTCCGCCCAGTTCACGCTGAATGGCCCGTGCTAAGCCTACTGATCATTGATTGGTTGACTGTAGCTCCGCCCCTTTATGCTAATTACTCGGCTCTGCCCACTTCACGCTGATTGGTGCATGTGTATCGCTGAGCACAGCTCCGCCCCTTTATGCCGATTAACTGGCTCCGCTGATTGGTCCATTGGAAGCCTACTGATCACTCTCCACATTTTCCAGACTTTCTAAGCCCTCTGATTGGTCGTCCACCGTTTAAGCCTACCGATTGGCCCCATTCTAAGCCCACTGATTGGCTGACTAAGCCCGCTGAACATAGCCTTCGTTAGCGCTCGCCAGATGGCGCACTCGGCAGCGACCCTGCTGCAGCTTTATCTCAGACAGACAGGGAAAAAATACCTTTCAACGTTTATTGAGTACATGTTTGAGAAAAAGCATGGCGGTCTTGGAGAGATTGATTCCTTTGATGCTGGGCATGGTTCCACGGAAGTGACGGATCATGTAGACGTCTCCAGGACAGCGGCTGAGAAAAATTTCGTCCTCCGTGAGCTGGCACATCCGCGTGCACTGGATATCTTCGTAGCTGTCGCTCACGTCCAGCGAGTGAAGGCACGCGCGCAGCGATCCAGTAGCGTTCCTATTCAGGTTAATACCGGATCGCATAGGTACCACGTGCCACTCTCTGATGGCCAAGATGTCCCCAGGGCATTCGTGCGCGTACGTGTGCTTATCCTTCTCCAGCTTGATGCTCGCAGTACAGTTGCCAGCATCCAGCGCCAGCGCGCACGAGACGAGCGAGAAGAGAACGAGGTGCCACATCCTTCCAGTGACGCAGGTCAAATGATGCTACTCCTACTCATCCACTGCATTATCTGTGTGGCGGGGGGGAAAGAACGCCAGGTGAAATCTTGCTATCTACGTCATCCACTCGAGCTTACCATATTCGCAGCTTCCGTACGGGTAGGAGTCCACGTCATTGTAGAGGTATCGTTTGTCGTCGTACGCCATTAGACTTCTTTTCACATTTCTGATGGTGTACATGCACTGTTTCTTTCCCACTATTGACACCTGTTCGTGCGATACGCTAGCGTGCTTGAATAGGGTATCGCGGTACGTATCATGGAGGAGGTGTTTGCGCACAATGTTCTTTTTGACCCCTTTAGCTCTTGCAATTTGTTTTCCCCCGGCTAATTTGATGGAATACATTTTGGCTTTCAAGCATATTACTTCCTCAATGGGTACGCTACCCGTTTCACTTTCGAACGCGCCAAGTCTACCGCGATTCCTCTTGCTGTACAGTGGATGATCACGATCGAAGGAAGACAAATCTAAATGGTCGTCGGTGATCGCGCGTAACTGATCTTCATAGTCCTTGCACAATAGGCCGAGGATCAGAGAATCCGTGTCAAAGTAGCACGTAATCACTGGACAAGTGAGCTTACTCAACAGGGTTTCATAGTAGAACGAGTACATGGTTAACTTACTCAGTTCTAAAATCGTGAAGCCAATCTGCAGGGGGAAATCGCATCGCACTTTTCTTTTGCGCATTTCGTAAATGACGCAATCAGGAGACAAAATTTCCATTCGCGCGCATTCCACCTGGCTCCCGAGGCGACTCGAATGTCCCGCATATTAAATTTATTTAGTAGCGTACGCCCGAAGACCGCATTATTTGAGATTTTATAGAAATTTTTCTCGAACGTCGTGCTCGATGCGACGCGTCTGGCAACATTGTCCTCGATGTAGGGACGCAGGAATGGTGCCTGACGAAATTTTAGAATTCGGTGAATTTTTGTCACCCGCATGCCCAGTCTACAATAGAGAGCGAGCAGCGCGTAATGAACAACGTACTCGACCTTGTCCTTGCACGTCAGCAGCAGCTTTTTGCTGTTCGCCGGCTGATACATTAACTCTTCGAGGAGCCCTCGCTGGAATGGCGAGAGCCATTCCTTCGGGACGACCGCCTTCTCAGGAGCCAGGGGGAAGTACCGCGTCAGCGCGTGGATAGATTTTGGATACTCCAAATCGCACACGTACACGTATCCCACATCCGAATCTGTGGGATGACGCATAAAATCCACGGAGCTAAAATCCTCGACCCATTCGAAATCGCCGACGGGGAGGTGCTTTATCATACTGAATCCGTAAAGATTGTTGCAATCTATGTACGATATGTACACCTCCTCTTTATCGGGATCGTAGCCACTGCACAGCGGGTTGTTAGCCCGTAAATGACGCCTGCTCGCCTGACAGAGTCCGCCTCTAACACCCGATTCGATGGTCCGGTACATGTCCTCGTCGATGATCAGCTCCAATTTTGCCCGCGTGTAATTTAGAGCGCATTGCCACGAATAGGATGCCAGAGAAACGCAATGAAGCAATTCCAAACCGCGCGCGTCCTAGCACAGGCGTCGGAAGAGCTGCATTACGTCAGCATGTAACAGGGCATCCGTTTTCAGGTACAATGCATTATAATCCCTCAGATTCGAGCATCTAAAACGTTCAAATACGTGCAGAGCGTACTGATAGTCTTCATCGCTTATATCCTCCCCCGTCAGATCGTTTCGGAAGGCGGATTTTGCCGGCAGAGCCAATTCGTCGTAGACCGCGAACGAGCTAACGTGGCTGTACGGGAATACACCTTTACGAAGCAAAATTTTTTAGTCGTCTCCAAATACCTGCTTCAGGCATTGGAACGCCTCTGCGCCCCCCATGGATTTGACGGTTTCCATGAGCTCTCCCAGCGACGAATTTAGGTACTGCATGGTATCTCTGAATAGGAAGGTGCCAATTTCGAACGATCGAATTTTTTCCATGGAACTGGCCACGATGAAGGGAGCTCGCTTCCACCCGAGAAGGTGAAATTCCCGCAGTAGTCCGGCCAAATCGTAGGCCAGATTGTGCACCATGATGGGCAGTTTGTCCCGCGTCGTGCACGCCACGTTACAGGGGTTGCACAGCGTCGCGATGTAATTTGTCTCGCCGGCAGTACAACGCTTGGAATGGCCGTGGTGCCGGACACGGGGTAGATCTTGCGCGAACTCCTACCCGCAGTACGCGCAGTGGGTGGCAGCTCTGTGCCGTGCTCGTTGCTCATCATTCAGCACCATTTCCGCGGGGCAGGCGTTCAGGGCGATCATCTCGTCCCGCATTTCCATCAAAGCTCTGACGCACTGCCTCGCAGAATCTTCACCGTGGTGAGTCCTGATGCGCATCACCTTCGAGTCGTGGGTGCGTACGAGCACGGCACAGAAGCTCGAGGTGACGTGACGCTGCATGCCAACACCACTGGGCGCGAGTACGCTCTCCGTGTCCAACGCGACGACGTAGTTGTACTGCTGCTTGTACTGTATTTTAGTAAACTCTACAAAGTTTTTGCCTGGTTCGCAAAATTCCAATATGATTTCGTTTACGTCCGCGCACAGGCGACGATGTTTCGCCATGCTCTCTTCCTTGTTAAAAGAGCGCGTGCAACGCTCGCAGACGAAACGCTTGTCTTTCCTAATCAGTAACCGCTCGAGGGACTTGATTCCAAAAAAATGCTGGTCTATAGCCAATAAGTGAATTTTCTTTTCATACTCGAGTTTTGGAGGTCGCGACACGTGCACTCCCTGATCGACGTACTCGTATACGTACACGGATATCATGTTTTTGTCTTCGAATTCGTCCAGGTCAGAGTAGGAAACGGGGAAGCGACTAGGCCACCAGTACTCCGCTGCATAATTTTCATATTTTTTTGACCATGTATTCCAACTCTGTGGATGCAGGAAGGCGAGCGTGTTGTATTTAAAACACTCACCCTCCTTACGTGCCGGTAAATGAATATTTGTTAGCACGTTCCTGCGCTTAGCCAAATGATCTGGAAGTGTCCCATTGCATCCGAATTTTTTTCGTTTTCACGGCGGAAATGCACATTTGAACGTTTTGGACGTCGGTGGACACGAACCCGCTCCCTTCCCGCTGATAATTTTCTACGCGTCCCGTGGACTCCTGAATCACATCCATCAGCGTATTCGCGATGGCTCCGTCGCTGTGGACTTCGCGAGCAAACGCCATAAAGTGGGCAATGTGCGCGATTATCTCCCCACGAGTTTCCTTTACCATTAAAACATCCGAACAAATGCAAAACCTAAAGGGTATTTTTGCGCTCTCAATATAGCGACCATATCGTGAAAGTGACTCATTAAATATTGTCGCAAATCCTCTACTCCCTGATCGTGAACAGATGCCAATAGCACGTACCTTTTAACGACACCTCTAAATGCACTGTCAATCTGGAAGAAGGGCAGGAAAGATGTATCCACGTCGGGGTGCGATCGCATCACGTGAGCCGACAGTGTAGGAGGTGCGCCGTCCCGAGAATCGTCGTCCGATTCATCCGATTCATCCTCGATATCGTGAGGATCAAAAAAGCAGAACACACACCGAGGCACTGAAAATAAACGGATCCGTAAGAAACGTGCAACAAGTGAGGCGAATAACTTACTTTTGAAGCGAGTGAAAGCAGACTGTTCCCCCCTGAGGCGATCGCGCGGCTTATAAACCAGCAGCCATGCTGCATGTCAGAACACGTGGGGCCATGTGTTTTATATCAAAGCTCGCATATTCCCATGCTTTGGCAGCCGTAAATCATGTGTTCCGAGAAATGAGGTCACGGAGGAGACATGAGGTCACGGAGCTTCATCGGCCATCCCAACACGTTGGAGCCATCTGTTTTATATCAAAGGTCGTGTACTCCCATGCTTTGAAGGTCGTAAATCACGTTCTCCGAGAAATGAGGTCACGGAGCTTCATCGGCCACCCTGCACGTCAGAACACGTTGGGGCCATCTGTTTTATATCAAAGCTCGGGTACTCCAATGCTTTGGTAGTCGTAAATCATGTGTTCCAAGAAATGAGGTCAAGGGGCCTCCGCGGTCTTGGTGCACGTGTCAACACGTTGGGGCCATGTGTTTTATATCAAAGCTTGCATATTCCCATGCTTTGGCAGTCGTAAATCATGTGTTCCGAGAAATGAGGTCACGGAGGAGAAATGAGGTCACGGAGCTTCATCGGCCATCCCAACACTTTGGGGCCATCTGTTTTATATCAAAGCTCGCGTACTGCCATGCTTTGGAGGTCGTAAATCACGCTTGTGAAGAAATGAGGTCATGGAGCCTCGGCCGCGGCGCTGCATGTCTCAACAAGTTGGGCCATCTGTTTTATATCAGCAAGCTTTCTGTAACCAAAAACAAAGGGTTCGCTTATGCACTTTGGTTTCCAAGAAGTTCCAGATGTCCTTCGCGTGCGCGCGCGCGCATCATAAATCATATGCTGTTCCTGCGTGATTGTGTAAACAGAATCGCACCACCCTTGCGCTCCTCCAGGGGTGCTTTATATAAAAGTTGCGATATATACAACTCATTTGAGGTCTGTGAAGCTACTTCCGTCGGTTGACTCTCGGTGAAGCGCACAACGAGAAAGGTATGTTTCACTATTGTCTTCAAGATGAGGAAAGTTAGGTAATAGTTGTCCTCAATTTCAGTTCATTTGGCGTGCGTAGAAACTTGCGCTGAGAGATATGTCATCTATTTTCGAGAAGCTGGATAAACTAAAGAAACCCGGTGATGGGGACATTCAGAAAATGAGCACTGTTCCGAAGAACGAAAAGCTCGACGTGTTGGACTTGCGCAAAGTGGATACTATGTACGGGGAGTCCGTGTACGTGGAACTCCTGATGGACAACGATAAACGCGTAAAGGTGTACCTACCCAGTCGTTTTAAGCGACTCACAGATGAAGATTTGCAAGAAATGCGAGAATTACCAGATCTGAAACTAGAGAAGAAGGAGAGATTCAGGGATGGTAAAAGAGTCGCATCGCCCGACATCATCTTTACTCACGCGAAGAAGAAGTGACCGCGAGACCAGCGAAAGTCCGCGTCCCATATGTAATCAGCAGTAAAATAAAAATACATGTATTTCTGATTTTAAGTGTTGCATTGTTGTATTGGATTACGAAGATAGGCTGATATGATGGGAAGCTGTATTGATAGAATGATATGATAGGGAGCTATAGCGTGTATTCATTGACTAAGCAAGTATAGTTTATGGGGGAGCTATAGAGAATAAAGGACACCAGGCGTTTTTAAGCGACAAACAACTTTTCTAGCAGCTTTATTGATTTTAGGTCATTAGCGGCGAGATTATCGGAAAACAGGGATACAATGCTCTTCAGTGATTTCCCTTTCGCCAAAAATGTCGCCGCGATACAACAGTACACACCACACATTGGAGAATACAGGCTTTGAATACAGACATCATTATATTCGTCGACGATGAGGCGTTTCAACTCAGGTTCGATGGGTGGCAATCCGAAGGAATCAAAGTAGATGAGGTCATCCTTCATTTTCGCGTACAGAATCCAGTGCTCCCCAGCCTGCTGTCGCCGATCGGTGTTCACCACGATTATACCCGGTCTATCCAGCGCAGGCAGACGGTCGTCTCGAGCGTATACACCATGGAAGAGTGCCGAAGTGTAATCGTTGTACTTCAGGAGTCTCTCGATATCTTGCTCGAACATCGCTAATCCAGTGTGACGTTCCTGTTCTTATCGATGGACATAATTCGCACACTCTCGGACAGTATCAATACGGTCGTGGGTTCGGCCAAGGCACGTCGGAACTTGAGTTGCAGACGAACGTTTCCACGCCTGATCGGTGACAGGTGGACGGAGGATTGATCGGGATCCAGGTCGTAGTACAGTAGGAACTTGTTTCCAACGTAGTGGTCGTATTCGTAGGAGACGTGCTTCTCACAGAGCTGCTCCAGGAAGTTGAAGTAGCTTCGGTGGTTCAGGTTATTGTTGAAGTCGAACGTGTCTATTCGCTGCGTCCCGTTCACGGTGAGCGTCGCCGACTCAATGTCGCAGTTCACGAATCGGTACGGGTCCCGATTGAATGCTCCCTGGTAGGCTAGGGTGGGCACGAATGCGACCACCACCTTAGACGGTATCTTCTCTGGAAATAAATCTTCCAGGCATGCATCCAGGTTGCCAACTGGTAGCGAACGAATACGCGATTCACTTCCGGCCAGTGTGTAGAGAGCCTTGCGCTGCTGCAATTCCGTTTCGTGTCCGAGGAATAGGCTGGGAGACACGGTGATTTTCTTTATGTACAAGGTGGCACTCATGATTTCCACTTTATGCATGTGCTGGTCCTGATCGGTCTTCATAATGCGGAACGCGTCGGAGCCTTGATAAAAAACAAGCCTAATTTCCACTCCCGATATGAGTAGCTTAGGCTGCAGGAAAATGTCCGAGTTGATCTTGGAAACCAGGTCGATGGTCTTGCCGCCACGTGTGAGGTTGTGTCGCTCGGTCGGTCCACGAGCGCGAATGTTGTTTTCCGTTTGACGCGCTTCTTCTTGCGTGTACAGACCTGCTTTATGCACGGTATTTTGCTCCGTGGTGCTGGCGTGAAGCAAAATATCCAAGTAGCTTCTATAGCTATACAAATCATTATTCGTAATCATGGTCTGATTCAAGAAGACGGCTACGTTCTTGAAAAGCGAGCTGGCGAACGCGTTGACGGGGTAGACCTCATCGAAGGTCGTCCGATCGCCAACCTGTGTTTCCGGTAGCGAACCATCGTCACGTAGGATGCGGACTTTCGTCACTATGTACGCGGAGTTCAAATCGAGATAGTGATGCCACAAATTCGAAAGCTGGAACTCTATGACGGAGGATATGTCAGCGACCAGGTAGAATACCTCATATTCCCCCTTCAGTATATGCCACTGCGTTCCCGGCACGGAAAATAACTGCGTTTCCGACTTATCCAACAGAGGAGTGTCGGGATGTACGACGTTAATCGTGTCCATCTCGCAACTAAATTGTGGCTGCGCAACCAGCGTGATTTATGCCGTCGAAGACGTCCGGTTTTCTCCTCTTTCTTCGCCCGCCAGCCCCTCCGAGGTCGCGGAGAATTTCACGGCCCGTATCTTTCGCCGATCTTTTAAGCACACTTCGGAAAGGGTCTCCCTCCGACAGATTTTTGGCCACGCGCTTAGCGGCCGCAACAGCCGTCTTTTTTAAGTAGGGCGATACGCGTTTAAACAGTGGAATAGCAAAACGCCCGAGCTGAGAAAAGAAATTGCCTCCCCTCTGGTACAGGTGCGACCTGTATACCGTCGGAACACCAAATCCGTAGATTGGTACCGCTTTAGTGTACATGCTTAAAGTGCAGCGTCAGCGTCGATCTACCGCGATTTTGTAGCGGTAGCTTGCGACCCGTGTCGTCACGTATAGAGACGGTGATGGAGGAAATTTCGCGCTGCACTAACTTAAAATACTGAACGGCTAGAAAGCTGAAACTCAGTTGTTCTTTCGTTCTATCGTATACGAATGGAATTAATTTCAGTATCGGATGCCGCCCGTTTCCCACTACGGAGGGCGTGACGAGATCCGTGTATATCATAATACAGTTAATCGGAAGATCTATGGTCACTTCGTCGACGCCCGTATCGTTTTCGGTAAATACGGTTTTCGCGCCGAAACCCAGTAGGTACGCAAAGTAATCAGATAATGTAAGCGACACGTTTTCCCGCAAGCTCAAAGAACACTTCCTCGCCCACGCATCGTACGTGAGGGAAGCCTCCGGCTGCAGACGCTCATGGATGGCGCTCACGAGAGCTTCGGGTGTTTCGTAGTAATTCGGTGGAAGTGAAATGCGCCGACTTTCCGTCTCTTGAGTGTTTATGTGGACGCGGTACGTCTTCACTACGGGATTACACGTGATGCGCTTTCGGGATCCTTCAACATGGATGTGCTTCACCTGAATGAGGTCCAGGAACTCGGTGGACAAGTTGAAATTCGTCGGGAGAGAAAGCGAGTAAATGCTGTCTTTGTATTCCACCCGTGATTCTGTATCGTTCGTCGCTCTGAAGAATTCGTTGAATGTGTCGGTAATGAGCGATCGGGGTTCTAAAATTAGATCGTTATTGATCACTATCACCCGGCGAACTCGCATCATAACGGCTCTTTCCTCCGCGAGCGGTAACACGTTTGGGACGGCGCGTACTCTACCGCCCTCCGGGTGATCTCCATCGATGTCGACGATTCCAAAGGCAAGATGCAGCGGTCTGTCGATTAATTTCACCGAGCGCACGCGCGACGGTAGCTTAAGCACGTAGTGATCTTCCTCGTAAGTCAACTCTATCCCATATTCGGGGAATATTTTATTCAATAGCGTGTCCGTATCTTCGAACGTGAGCTGTTTTGTTTGCCACTTCTCCGTTGATAGCGTTATCAGGTTATCAGGCGCTTGGTTCACGTTCAGGAAGCTGTTGGGAATGGAAAATCCCTCTAGACCGACGACGTACGAATCATGCAGGTGTAGCGGCTTATCTAACGCGATCGTGAAGTCATTCAGCGTGTTGGACGGGTACAGGTCCACGCTGGCGTTCGAGAGCAGATACACGTAAAATTCATTTTCTGACATCGCTGGCGGGCACCCAAGAATCGTGATCTTTGGCGTATCCGAACCAACGAACCAAGTACTGCAATACTCCGTTAATTTTCTTCTTTCTAATCACCGCGGATATGAGTCGCTTATCGTACGACGAAAGATGGTGGACGGACTGCAGCTCCTGCTCGTAGAATGATCCCAGTATTTCTTTTCCCGTCGAATCTTTCACGTACACTACGGGCGGATCGGTCTTTCTCGTTCGCGACACCTCGAACACTTCGGCTGTGCACCTTTGATCGTAGCCTTTGGCGAACACGCCGCGATCTAACGCGAGCCTCACCTGGTCCCCTGATTTATACTTGCTCTCGCGCGGGGTCGTCTTACGATTCAATCTGTTGAACAGAGCTACTTCATTTCCGGCGTTCACATTTTTCGGCTTTTCGCCCGTGACGGAGTGTACGAGTCGTTATAGTCGGCCACTATCTTCGGCAGCGCGTTGATATAATTAAACTTCCACGTACTAGTGAAATGCCTGGCTATTCTTTCTCTAATTGTTCTCTGCACGCGTTCACAGGAGGCCGCTTTCATTCCGCTTTGTGTGCTATAGTGATTTAGTAGCGACTGAAAGTACTGACGAACGGGGCAACCCCAAAATTCGCTCCCGCGATCAGTGAGCAAATTCTTTGGAATTCTGTGACGGAAAACTCGTTGGAAGGCTTTCTTTACGTCTTGCGGGCGCTTTGTGCGAATGGGGACCATGTACAGGTACCTCGATAGCGTATCTATGACCGTTAGGATGTACCTGAAGCCCTTGTTAAATTTCTGATATTTACGCATATCCAGAAGGTCTGCCTGATATAAATCCCGCACGTGAGTTGCGATGATGGAGCGCCGCTTAAATTTTTTCTTCACTGGCTTGTGAAGGGTGTAAGCATCTTTTTTCAGCTGTTCCACGGCTTCTGCGTGCGTGAGCTTGTGATAACGTCGGTACCGATCAACTCCACCTAACCCTTTCTCCTTGATCTTTCTATAGGGCCCCATATTTGCTCCAGCGAGCAATTCGCTGTATTTTCAATGCCCTTATAATTTTCGATACTTTTTTGTACCAACTGGGTTTCTTGATGAGCGCGCTACGACGTGCTAAGTAGCTCACGAGAGCCACAATGTTTGAGCGATTGATTCGCTTCCCTCTATATACTAGCACATTATCCGCCTGCCAGGTGAATACTTTCTTCAATTCTTTTAGCACAGATTTCGCGCGTGCTTTATCAACGCCGGAGGGTAGAAGATTAAAATCCAATTGATTGGGTTCCGGTTCGGGTTCCGAATGGACAGGTTCCAGAGGAGGAGGAGGAGGAGGATGATAGTGAGCTCGCTTCAGCAAGTAATAGAGGGCTTCCAGTATTTTGTCCACCTTTACATCGTCCGAATCATTAGATTTCAGAACTTCACCTATTTCTATTCTATGAGCCATGACCGATGGCTATGGATATCGCTCGCCTCGCCACGAGACTTGATAGCCCTGAGAGGAGCAGTGGAAGTATGGGAATGAGACCACCTCGTTGTCCCCTAATATATTTCTTCAACTGCCGGGGGCACTTATGAAGTGACTTGTAGGCGAGGAAGCGGAGGATTTTTTTGTGTTTCTTCAGGTTTTTATGAAGTTCCGTCGAAAGTGGGATATTTCCGCGTAGAATATTCAGACAGATTTCCGAAAGGATTCGAATGTCGTCGCAGCTGAGCTCTTTAAGTAGCTCTGCGCGGTGCGTCGGTTTGCTGGCGGCCAATACTTTGAGGAGCGTGAGATGTCTTCTAAGATCGGCCGTCATTTCGCGGGCGTAAACAGGAACTGCCGGTCGTGCGGTAAAATACCCGTTCGCAGGCTACGAGAGGGAGGTGTTTGCGCGTGCAGATCCACAACTAAATAACCGTGCGCCTTCTCCGTTGCCTGGTTATATGCGTCGAGAAAATAGGAAAGCCCCTGTTTCCCGAATACCTGACGTCCGAAGGTTTCAATCTGTTGTACGGACCGAGCGTTACGGAACAACACGATATAACTGGCGTTCAGTGATATCGTTCGAAAAGCGGCGTTATGATAGAACAAGGCTTGTGTGATCAGGATCACTGACGCGTTCTTATGGTGGCTACCACGTACAAACAACGACTCTACCTCCGATAGAACCCCCCTTTCCGTGATTTGATCGTCAATAACTATGAGAGTGGGATATCGCTCATCCCAATCTGCGGGTATCCGGTCCATAAACTCCACACCATCGAAATCCTTTTCCCAGCCGGCTGCATACTTTCGTACGTAGAATATCTTCTGCGGTGGAATGCTAAATAATTCGGGGTGTCTCATTATATTCTGCGTGAGCACCGTCTTCCCACACATGGACGGGCCGGAGATGAGAATTCGAGCAGGGTGCTGGAACTGCATGCGCATCGTGGAATAACTTGAGCAGACTGTGTAACGAGGTGTGATGCATCTTTATTTTCATCCATAGCTCCTAGAGCGATTGATGATCGTTTACAGGACTCTTATTTCTTCCTGACATAGTTCCTGTAGCTCGCGCAGTGATTGCTCCCTGTAAGCCGACAGGTACTCGTCCAAGATTTCGCGTATGATTTCCCGCAACTTGTTTGCGGTGATACGGGAGCGCAATATGTGGCAGCACATCTCGACGAAGTTCTCTCGCTCGTGTGACGCCTCGAAGCGGAACAGCGTGGAGTTGATGCACCTGAGTCGCGCCATCTGGTGGCATGAGGTAAGTTTGGATGTCTGAGATAAAGCCGCAGCAGGGTTGCTGCCGAGTGCGCCATCTGGCGAGCGCTAACGAAGGCTATGTTCAGCGGGCTTAGTCAGCCAATCAGTGGGCTTAGAATGGGGCCAATCGGTAGGCTTAAACGGTGGACGACCAATCAGATGGCTTAGACAGTCTGGAAAATGTGGAGATTGATCAGTAGGCTTCGAATGGACCAATCAGCGGAGCCAGTTAATCGGCATAAAGGGGCGGAGCTGTGCTCAGCGATACGCATGCACCAATCAGCGTGAAGTGGGCAGAGCCGAGTAATTAGCATAAAGGGGTGGAGCTACAGTCAACCAATCAATGATCACTAGGCTTAGCACGGGCCATTCAGCGTGAACTGGGCGGAGCCAAGCCAACTAATTAGCATAAAGGAGCGGAGCTACGGGCAGCCCATCAAAGATCAGTAGGCTTAGCATGGGCCAATCAACGTGAAGTGGGCGGAGCTAATGGCGGCCAATCAGATGGCTTTGGATTTGGCTTGTGTTGGCTTAAAACTGGATTGTGTTGGATTATAACTGGATTATGGCTTAGAATTGGATTGGAATTGGATTAGAATTGGATTGGAATTGGATTAGAGAAAACTCTTGGCTATAGGACTTCTTTCTATACTACTGACGTCACGATGACCGGCGACGACGACCGTCGGGTCAGCACGTTGGAAGATCGTCTCGCAAGCGTCTTGTGTATGTCGTGAATAAATAGACTATTTTACGAAACGAGTTCGCTCACGAGGAGACGTTTTATTGTTTCGTCATTCTCTTCGAGGTTACAGGAAAACATGGATACACAATTTTTCAAGCTGTAGCGTTTCGACATGCGCGTGGCTACGTAGATACAAAAAAGCCCGCAGTAAGGCGAAAATGGTGATTGAATACACTTGTCGTTATACTCGTCCACTACAGGTAAAGTCCTTCGAAGGTTTGCTTCGATGGGGGGAAGTCCGTAGCTGTCGAAAAACACGACAGACCCGTCGTAGTTTTTCAGATAGAGCACCCAGTGCTGCCCGCGCCTTCTTCGCTCTTCCATATTGATGATTAAATAGCCGGGTTTGCGTAAAACGAAGGCTTCGTTGGAAGTGCAAATGCCTCTCAGCATGGAGGAAGCGAGGGGGTTCAGGGACACGAGTTCCAAGATGTCGCTCTCGTACATCTTTTCTTATGAGAAGGTGACCGTACGGTCCTTGTCGACGCACATGAGCTTGGGACACTCGGAAATCAAGAGGACGGTGACCGCGTGTGGAAGGGCTTTAGCGAAGCGTAATTGCACACGAACGTTTCCTTTTCGCCACTCGTCCAAATGCGAAGGAGAAGAACACTTGTCCACGTCCAAGTTGAAGTAGAGAAGGAACCCGTTCGTTTTAAATCGCTCGTAGCTATACTTGAAATGTTTCTCATTCAGTTCTTGCAAGAAGTTAAAGTAGGGAATTTTGACGAGGTCGTTCTGAAAGTCGTACTCGGCTCGCACTTGCTGGCCGTCCACGGAGAGCATCGAATGAGACAGGTCGTAATGGCGGAATTTGTAGGGGCTCGATTGGATGTCGCCGAGAAAGTCGGACGTGGCGAGCAGCGCGACGCATAATTTGGAAGGCACCCTTTCGGGGTAAACGTTTTCAAAGTGAGCGTCCAAGCTCCCGGCACTCAAGCTCCGCACCTTGGTTTCCAATCCGCGTAGCACGTAGATGGCCGGCGTGGTCTGAAGCCGCCGCTCGTATTCCAAAAACAGTGAAGGTGCCAGCGTCACCTTTTTCAAGTGTAACGTCATTTCTTTAATGTCCACCTCGCAATTGTACGTTTTCTTGTCGTTAGGGACCGATATGAGTTTAAATTCGTCGTTGTTTAACAGGAAAACGACGCGAATTTCGACGGCAGGTACCATCAGGCGCGGCTGTTGAAATAGGTCGGTATTGATCTGACCGACCAGGTTAAAGTATTTTCCACCCTTCGTCGCTTCGTAACGCTGTTTCGGACCGCGAGACGAGACGTCGTAATCGTTCTTTAAATGTTCGTCGTCCTCGACATAAAGTCCAGTCGCGTGCACTGTTTCTTGAGCCATGGGCGTGGAATGAAGCACGACGTCCAAAATACTCCTGTAGGCGTACAACTCGTTGGAACTGACGAGCTTGTTGTTCGCATAAACGGTGACCGTCTTAAACATGCCGCTCAACAGGTGGTTTATTGGGAAAACGACATCTTTCTCGTCCATTTCTTCCCCGTCGTCGCGAACAATGCGCACGGTCAAAGACACGAAACTGCCGAAGAGATCCAAGTGCGCCCTTTGCAAATTTTGAATAGAAAATTCCATTACGGAATTATTTACCCCGTTGACCGGATAAAAGAGTTGGTACGAAGTATCTTCCACGCCGTATTGAATGGAAGGGGGTTCGAATATCATCACGTCACTCGTAAGACAATGCGGTGACCGTTGCGTCTGTATTTTTGCTTTCGTTGACGTCATGATGGAGCGCGCGCAGCGGATGTGTGACCTTCACGGCGTACCAAAGATATCTGCAGGTGCGTCGTGTGTCGGCGTCTTTTGCGGCGTTTCTTTCCATTGTTGTTGTTTCCAGAGCCCTCCATGGAATCCAGCACGTCTCTCCCCGTTGCTATGGCCGTCTTTTTTACTGCGCGCGATATTCCTTCGCCATCGGCCAAATTCCGCGCCAAGCGCTTCAACGTTCTCTTGGCGATCTGTTTTATTTGCTGCCAGATGGGAACGATAAACTTGGATATGTTGCTCAACACACCGCCCCCTCGTTGGAAAAGGGGTCCCGTGTACACGGGAATTATTTTGGGGGAATTACGGTACATATTTGAAATGCAACGTTAGATTGGTTCTGCCTTGGTCTTCTTGATTGGTCTTCCCGTTTCATCCCGGTGCCGGCTGTGCTGTCTGGGGTTTTTCCTGGGTTTTCCTCAGACGCTTTCAGACATATGTCGGCACAGTTCCCTTAGAAGTCGGCCCAGGACGCACATTCCCCCAGGGCGTGAGTCGTGACGTTGCCCACATACGTGAGGCCGACAACGGCAAGCCCTATCACCACCACCACCACCACCACCTTCCCGTTTCGTTCGCGAGAACGATCGTCACTGAGGGAATTTCGAATTGAGACAGGTTAAAATACTGGATGTTATCTAACGTGTAGGTGACGACGTGCTTGTCTTTCTCGTAATAAAAGAGTAGTATTTTTAATATCGGTTTTTTTCCCGCTCCCCACGTACGTGGGTTCGACGATATCCGTGTAGACGATTATGTTGTGAAACGGGGGTTCCAGGAGCATTTCGACGGAGCTCGTGGCATCTTGCTCCTCCCCCGTGAACACGGTACGCGATTCGAAGCCCAAAAACACAGCCAGGTACTCGGAAAGTCTGAAGGTCGAGGTGCCCTCGGAAAGCCGAATTTTGCATTTCTGTTCGGTTCCGTCGAAGCTGAAGCGCGCGCGTACGCCTACGCGCTGGTTAATCGCATCCAGAAGTGCTTGCGGCGTCGCATAATAGCCGGGAGGCAGATGTACTTGCAAAGATCGATGAATTTTCGTCTTGATCGTGAAAGAAAATTGGCGCGCTACGGGGAGAGAGACGCGTAGCCTTTCTCCGTGTCCCTCGACGGCTGTGAGATGTAGCAGCTTGACAAAGGGTTCCGGAACGTGCAACCCTTTCGGCGTTTTCAGAGAGTAGATGTTATCCGTGAATTCTAGCGAGGCGTCCAGCTTGTGCGTCTGGAAATACTTGTTGAGTGTGTTCCGTAGGGACGTGGTTTCCGAATTGAAAGTGACGTCGCCGAAAGCGACGGGTGCGGCGTGCTCCAATAAGATGGAGGTGGCTTCGCGTTCGCTCAATTTGGGAGGTTTCACCGCACGACCTGCTTCACGGGACGCTAGCGAGGCGTCGAGCGCCTGTGCGAGCCGAGGGTCCAATTCCACGGCTTTCACGTCCACGGGTAAGACGAAGTCGTATCGCGATTTATTGTACGCGAAAGAAACGTTAAATTCCGAAAGGGCTTTTCCCAAATCCCTCTCGAGATCCGAAGTGACACGAAAAGTTCTGCCGGCTTCCACCGTGTCCTCGAAAGAAACCTCGATTTTCGCATCTTGCCTTTCGTACCCGATATTTAAAAAATCGTTACTTATGCTGAGATCGATCAGACCGACTTTATACCGATTCGAGAGCTGAAGCGGACTATCGAAAGCTACCGTGAAGGCGTTGAGTTTATTCGAGGGCAACTTATCCACGCTGGCGTTCGAGAGCAGGTGGACGTAGATGTCTGAGGTCATTTCCCAATCTTGACCACGTCGCTGCTCGGAACCCAACTGTCGTGAGTAGTAGACGTAGGAGGACTAAATCGACATGGATAGATTCGACCATCGCTAACGTCTGATATCGGAGGATATTTGGAGCAGGATACTTTCCGCCCAAGGAGGAGCGCGAGCCAAGACCGCCCCCGCGCGTTTCGCGGCCGCGCGTAGAGAGGGGTTTCCTTCTCGCGTTTGAACATGCGTGAACATGCAAAATACATCTTATTCCATTTCCACATCTTTTAATACATCCCCGAGCGGGGAGTTTTCCTACCGCACTTAACATAGCATACTTTCCTCCTGAAGACATGCAAGCAATAGACATACACATATGTACAAGTGAACAATATTTTACTAATGCCAATTAAAGCCAATGATGCTTAGTAATGCCAATTAAAGCCAATGGTGCTGGGGTATTGCCAATTATGTTGCCAATTGTGTTGCCAATCTGTGTGAAGGAGAAAACCCCAGCGGAAAAACCTTCACACCTGAAACAGAAGAAACATACAAGACAACAAAGATGCTACAGGATGGCAATTAAAACATGAGAATGAAACATACTCACACATTTTCTTCCTTGATTTGACAACTTCCATAAGGGTATGAATCGATGGCATTGAATTGATAACGTTTATCATCATAGGGCATGAGAGCAAGCTTGGTATTCTCCAAGGTATACATGCACTGACGTTTGCTACATATTGATCTTTGCACATGAGATACCTTTTCACTATTGAACAACACATTTTTGTACACATCATGAAGCAAATGCTTGCGAAGTATATCCTTCTTCACTCCTTTTGCTCTAGCTATTTGATCATCACCAACCAACTTTATCGAATACATTTTAGCCTTTAGAGCAACTACCTCCTCAATTATACGACCACCAGTCTCACACTTGAATCTAAACAACTTACCCTTATTTTTGTCACTGTACAATGCATGATCTCCAGGATATGATGACAGGTCCAGATGTTCATCTGCAATTTTCTTCAGTTCACCTTCATAATCGTCAGTCATCAACTCTAGGATAAAACTCTCAGTGTCCGTGTACATGGGAATGACTGTACAGGAGAGCTTGCTCTGTAGAGTACAATAGAGGAACTCATACATGACATACTTCGAGTGCTCAAGCACGCAGAATCCAATCTGCAATGGGAAGTTACATTTGATAGTTCTTTTTTTCAATTCGTACAGCACACAGTTCTCAGAGAGAATTTCGAAGTGAACACAGTCATTTGAACTGCTGTACCGCTCAGCTTCCGCTAGACTAAAGGCTACCTTAATGTTCCTGAAACGAGAAGGATTAAGAAGACTTCTTCCAAAGATACTATTTATAGAGAGCTTCATCAAGCTCTTCTCAAACTCTGTTTGTGCTGCTCTACGACGCTCAATGTTCATCATGATATATGGTTCAAATATCTTGCTCTGCTTGAATTGTAGTATTTTATGGATCTTGCTCACTTTCATACCCAGTCTATAGTACAACCCCAGCAAGCGATAGTGCACAACATACCTTGTTTTGTCCATACATGTGAGAAGCAACTTCTCTTGAGCGGATGTCCTGTAATTAAGCTGCTCAATTAGTTGATGTTGATACGTTGACAGCCAATTTGAGTCCACCTCCTGCTTGAGCGGCGCCAGCGGGAAATACCGTGTCTTGTCATGCAACTCTGGAGGGTATACTAGATCGCATACATATATATAGCCGATAGCTGCATCCTCTAGGTGATTAACAAAATCGATACTCGAGAACTTTTCTTCAGGCACCCATTCGAACCCTCCAACTGGAAGGCACTTTGTGAGACAACCACCATACAAAGAATTGGCATCATAGTAGGCCAAATAGCTCGATGGTCTTTCTTCATCGTAATCAGGGCAATCCTTATTGTTAGCTCGAGCATAGCGTTTCGATTGTTGGCAAATACCTCGGTACAATCGTACGGTACATTTCTTCATCAGTGAAGAGCTCTATTTCCGCCGAAGTGTGCTTCAGAGCAGCTTGCCAGCTGAAACCTGGGAAACTCACAAAGCGAAGCACTTCCAACCCATACGTCTTCATGGATAGAAACCTAAAATGCTGCATTACATCCAACAATAACAGTGTGTCACATAACAAATAAAGGTTGTTGTAATTGGTGAGGGTCCTGCAAGAAAAGTGATTAAATATGAGATAAACTGATGTTCTGAGGCTGGAACAACATAGAAGGGACAGATACAAACAAAGCCTCAAATTGCCTAAGAAATCAACGATGAAAGATGAAAGTCACTGAAAAGAAGATGTGGGTTCGATCCCTACAGCTGGCTAACCTTTTCAGTGACTTTCATCTTTCATCGTTGATTTCTTAGGCAATTTGAGGCTTTGTTTGTATCTGTCCCTTCTATGTTGTTCCAGCCTCAGAACATCAGTTTATCTCTTGTTCAACAGGTGCCGCTTGCGTCGATTTCCGTCGTATGAATGTGTGTATGAGTGAGCAAAAATGTAAGAGTGAAAGGAGGGTGAGTGAGAGTGAGTGGCTGGTTTGTCGTCCCTTCAGATGACACACCCCGAAAGTCGCTGGAGAGGCGTGTTAGCTTAGCTCAATTGGTAGAGCCCTGGACCGGCAATCCAGAAGATGTGGGTTCGATTCCTACAGCTGGCTAACCTTTTCAGTGACAATCATCTTTCATCGTTGATTTCTTAGGCAATTTGAGGCTTTGCTTGTATCTGTCCCTTCTATGTTGTTCCAGCCTCAGAACATCAGTTTATCTCTTGTTCAACAGGTGCCGCTTGCGTCGATTTCCGTCGTATGAATGTGTGTATGAGCGAGCAAAAATGTAAGAGTGAAAGGAGGGTGAGTGAGAGTGAGTGGCTGGTTTGTCGTCCCTTCAGATGACGCACCCCGAAAGTCGCTGGAGAGGCGTGTTAGCTTAGCTCAATTGGTAGAGCCCTGGACCGGCAATCCAGAAGATGTGGGTTCGATCCCTACAGCTGGCTAACCTTTTCAGTGACTTTCATCTTTCATGATTAAATATATCCTGTGCATAGGCATAGTCATCGTCGCTCACAGGTGTCCTAGTTAGATCATTAAAAAAAGCTTCCTTAGGTGGAAGACTTTCTTCTTTGTACACATCAAAGCTCTTAATGTAGGAATATGGAAAGACACCTTTCCGAGTCAGACGAAGAAAATCTTCGCCATATACCTGCTTCAGACACTTGAATGCTTGAACACCCTCAGAAACCATTAAACTGTCAACAAGACAGGACAGTGATTGATTCAAATATTGAGTAGTGTCACGGAAAATGAAATTACCATACTCAAAGTTCCGTATTTTTTCACTACTTGTTGCAATAAGTTTGGGTGGTGTTTTCCATTTCATGTCGTGGAAACCACGAAGCAGAGAACTGATGTCATAGGCCAAATTGTGTACCAACACTGGTATCTTACCTTTATTTGCACAACCAACGTTGCATTGGTTGCACAAAGAGGCCAAAAAGTTTGGGCCATCATACCTACTATGGTCATGATGACAAGTTTTAGGGTGAGCTTGATCAAAGAGAACACCGCAGTACTCGCACTGAATGGCTGCATTGTGTTTACTCTCTTGCTCAGCTGACAAAATTATAGGTGCTGGTTCGCTGTTATACATTGCTGCGATGTCGTGTAGAAGCATGAGATATTCTACACACTTGGAACCAGCATCAGGTCCCAAATATACATCTTTTGCAATGATCTGCGAGTCGTAAGTTCGTACTAGAACTGCACAAAATGAACTCATTACGTGGCGTTGTACGGCATTTTTGACTGCTGTATTAGGGTCCAGAATGGACTCAGTGTCAAGTCCTATCACATAAGGATAGGCGAACATATTGAAATATTGATTAAATTTTATTATATTTTTGCCCGGTGGTGGGAACTGTAAGATGACTTCCTTCAAGTTCCTACACACACGACGATGCCTGATTAGCGAATCATTTGTACAAAATCCACGAGTACATTTCTCGCAGAATACCCGACCGTTACGACTCATCAGAGCATTGAAATTTCTGATACCAAAAAAGTGATCATTCACTTCCAACAACTTAACACTATCACAGAATTCCGTTTTTGGTATGCGAGAGGCATGTAATGTCCCATCTTCATACTTGTAAATAAACACACCAACTTGATTACGATTTTCCCAGAGATCTATATCAGAATATGAGACTGGACCCTCAGGCCACCACCTCACACGAGCAATAGGGTCTGACTCACAATTTTCCAAGTATTTTGTATATGTTTGCCAATTATTTTTACGCCTCTTCTGAGGATGCAACAAAGCCGATGTGTTATATTTAAAGCACTCGTGAGGGGCGTTGGGTGGAGAGTCCACATTGGTAATTGTCTTCCATCTTTTTTTCAACTCATCGGGTATAGCTGTTTTACACCCAATGCGCTTCTTCTTTAATTTAGTGATAGTTACCTCAAGTTCCAAAACATCCCTGGAAACAAACCCACTACCAACTCGTTGATAGTTTTCCAGGTTTTGCGAGAGTTCAGAAAAGCTCTCATTTAGCGCAATCATTATATCTGAAAGATTATGTATCTCTTGTGATGTTGTTGGTATGTATGCGATGTTAGTTGTGATATTGTCACCTACTTCTTTCACCATATGCAAAATTAGTCGCATATAAAATCGGAAAGGTATACACTGATCCTGCAACATTCTCACTATATCATGCTGATACAAACGAACATAATCGATCGGATCTTCCACACTGTCATCATGTGGAGAAGCAAACAGCACAAAACATCTATTATGACCACCAAATGCACTCTGAGTTAGAAAGAATGGTAGGTATGCAACTTCAACGCCGGGGTGGGCACCTCTAATATGTTCTGAGAGCTCTTGTACCTGATCGACATTTGGCTCTGGTGGTAATGGGTTGTTTAATTAGGCAAAATTGTCATTTTGAATGGCATCTATTGGAGTATCCGAATCAAACAGACCATCATTCAGTAACATATTAAAATCCAATTCCCACTCCGGATGATTCGCTTCCACACCACCAGCATCAATTTGCAAAGCTTGCTCCCTCTCCTCAATACGTTGTATTAATTGATCAATACCATCATACCCACAAATTCCACAGCGAGGCACTAAATAAAAAAAAGAAAATGGAAAGGTCTCAGTTATAATATCTGAAGATAAATCAAGAAAAATACTCACTCTCAGCAGGTCTAGTAGGAAACTTGGGGAGGAGGCAGCGCACCAAACAAGCTTTGGTCTCAAACTTGAGCAGGAGGCAGCACACCAAACAAAATTTGGCCTGGAACTTGAGCAGGAGGGTAGCACACCAAACAAAATTTGGCAGGCAAAATGAAACAAGCACTGCAACCAGGGCAACAGAGCTTGTTGGAGAAACACTGCACGCAATGCTCGAATTTATAGGGTGAAAATGTTGATGTGGGGGCGGGCTAGAGAAATCCACATGTAGCAAAAGTCTTTGTAGTAAACAACCAATTGCAAACTAAGAAAAAACGCAACCAATAGGGAAAGTATGCACATCCTCTCCATCGGATTCCTTTTCAACATCCCCCTCACAGTCGACGATGGAAGCGCAGGAGTGCTACGCGGTCTCCGAGGACGATTGTATGTATAGAAAGTTTTCCCGTTTTTTCCCTCTCTAAAAATGTGATTCTTTGTTAAGATTCTGATTGTCTCCTGACGGGGGATCTTCCTCTTGTGAAGACATTGAAGCCACCACCCAGAACTTTCTTTATACAATATGATGACCATCTGCGACGCTGTCGTTGTGGTGGATTGTGGTCATCGAATCCATCTCATTGGCTAGACAATAACATCCGACCTTATCTCGGTTGCCATCCAAGCTCGGATCAACCATGAAGCCCAGTGAACGATTTGCTTTGACGGTACAATGGCTGATGTACAAGGATTTGATGAAATTAAACTCCTATCTGAACTGCAACGGGCCAGAGGCTGATTTTCGTCTCATTATGCAAATTCTCCCGTTTCCGATGCGGACGAAACGAGGAAAGATTAGTCGGAGGCTCCAACGCTTCGTCGCCATCAAGTGTGACTTGTTGCGACGGTATCGTCAGGGTGACAATATCTCTCCAACCATACTTAATGCTGGACTCAAGCGACCAATAATTCGAAACTTTTCCATCCAACACTCGGAATACATCGTGCGTCGCAAGAAAGATGGTTGTCGCAAGGTGTCGAGTCTGGAGGACTATCTGAAAGAGGTCTGTACATTGAAGAAATAAAATGAGACATTTTGCTTTAAATGAGGTATTCCTCTTCAATCATTTTTATTATCTTGAGGTCATTGTGTACAAGGTTATTGTCAAATAAGGAAACAATGCTCTTGAGTTGGGAATTCTTACAAAGGCGGGAAGCAGAGAAACAAACAAAAAGTCCACAGTGTGAGCTGTAAATGCTTTGAATGCATTTCTCGCAATACTGATCAACAGGTAGATCTAGCAGCTCTTCTTCAATCGGTGGTAGACCAAAGCTGTCCACATAGATGTACTTGTCATTCCTGTCTCTCATGTACAATAGCCAGTGTTCTCCTGGACCGTCGTGTGGGTGTCTATTGATAACTATAAACCCTTCTGTCGTTAAACTTGGTACCATATCAATTGCGAAGGTCCCACGATACAGATTCAAAGTTTCATGGTTCAGAGAAACCTAACCCAACCTAACCTAACCTAACCCAACCTAACCTAACCTAACCTAACCCAACCCTACCTGGGCCACCTGTATTTCGGAATGCGATGGCCGATTCGAAGCATTGTCCACCACACTTTCTACAAGTGAAAGGCGACCCATTGCTCGACTTCTAACCAGCTTGGATGCTGATGCACACTTTTAACCCCCCACTGACCCGCTGTTTTCAGAATGCGATCCCGTTCACAATTGGAATCATTGTCCTTCAGTCCCCTTACCATTTGACATTGTCCGCTGGCGAGCATGGTCCGTTTTTGCTAACCACCAGCCATTCCACTCCTCTAACCCCCCCGCTGACCCACCGTTTTCAGAATGCGATCCAGTTCACGATTCGAAGCATTGTCCACATCGTGAAAGGCGACCATGGTCCGTTTTGCTAACCACCAGTCTATCCACTCCTCTAACCCCCCGCCGACCACTTTTTTGAATGCGATCCCGTTCACGATTGGAATCATTGTCCTCCAATCCCCCTTTACCTTTTGACATCGCCCTCACAAGCCAGCCCTACCTGGGCCACCTGTTTTTTCGGAATGCGATGACCGCTTTGAAGCATTGTCCGCCACACTTTCTACAGGTGAAAGAGGGTGACCCATTGTCCCGACTTCTAACCCCTCTTGGTCGCCATTTTCGGAGTGCGACCCTTTTCCATAGAAAAACCTTTTTCTTTATAAAGAAGAAACATCAATGTATGAAAAAAAAAGTGTCTTCTTTATTTCATGGTTACAGAGGATTAATCGAAAATGTCTCTTCTCTTCCTCTTTTTCCTTCGATGTCCGCTGCCTGCAATGTCCTTCAAAATCTGTGTGCCTAATCCATTTGAGCTTGCTCTCAGTGCTTGCTTGATGTTTTGCCCTTCAGATAACTTTTTCGCCAAATTTTTCGCTGCGCTCATCGCAGTACGGGCTATGTAAGGCTTTGCTCGATGCAATAGTGGCAATGCTAGCTTACGCAAAGAACTAAAGAAGCCATTCCCAGATTGAAAGAGAGGTCCTTTGTATGGCACTAAATCACCAAGTCCCAATCCATAATGGATCTCCGGCACTTCTTTAAGATACATTTTTGAAGTGTAGAACTAGAGCTGTACGACCTGGTCCTCTAAAATGAAGTGGACGACCTGTCTCATCATACAACTTAATCGAAATTGACGTGATTTCGTTCTGTAACAGCTTCAAATATTGCACGTTATGGAAGCTGTAATGAATCTGGGGATCATCTTTATGTAAATATGGGACGAGTTTCAAAATGAGAAACTTTTTTGCACCTATATGAGATGATTCGATAATATCACAATAAATCATGAAATTATGAAACAATGGTTTAAGATTGAGCGGTGTGGTTCCGGTGGTGGTGTTTGCAATAGCCTGAATTGGTGTGAAACCCAACATATTACTCAAATATTCAGAAAGATCTATAGTTACTCCATCAAGTGGAGTGAAAGTAAACAGCTGCGTATCTTCATTGTACGTTAGTATAGCATTGCTGCCTATCACACCTCTGACAGCTTGTAGAAGCGAACGTGGTGTCTCGTAATAATTTGGTGGAATTTGGGCTTCTTCCCTTGCAAGTATTACTTTTTCTAGAACAACACTAAAACTGAATGTAAAAGGATCTCCAATGTATTGTGTTGTATTTTCTAACAGTTTACTGGAGTTTAATTTGAATTTGAGGAGTCTCTTGAGTTGTTCAGGGATAACAAAGAGACGTGGGACCAATAATGTATAGGTATTGTTTTGAAATAGTATCTTTCCATCGATTTCATATCTTTTAAAGAAGCGATTTAGTGTGACAGTGATAGGGTGACCTGGTATGAATATGATTGGAGCATATTGTGTAATGATAGTCACCTCTTCCTTTAAAAGCATGTTTGAGATAGCTTCGTCTCCAATGTACATGTTCTGACGTGGAACTTTAGCACCTGCAACTTTCAAACCCTGTATAGTGGACACACCCATGGCTTGTTGCAGTTCTTCATCCAAAAACTTAATAGAACGAATTATTTGAGGTAGTTGGAATGTGTACCTTCCATCAACATAACCAAATGCAATGTTGAATTCTTTTAAAAAATCTTGCAGCGCGTGTTCCAAAGTCGATTTCACAACAACTTCCTTACGCAGCTCAATAATGCTTCTGGAAGTAATATGTATAGTAGCATCGTTAGTCCGTGGAACGTTGTAGAATACATTAGAGATGAAAAGTTCATGCAGGCCGACTTCATATTCTTCATTCACTTGTAGTGGTCCACTCAGAGTGATTGTAAAGTCATTGAGACTGTTGTTCGGGTGCATATCCATGCAATCAGGAGATACGTGTAAAAATCAGAACTTCGCGACATCTTGGGCTGGAACCCAGGAATTAAATGAGTCATCGTAACCTAGCCATTTCACTTTATAATGTGTGACACCGTTTATTTTATTTCGACTTACTAGGCGTTCAATCGGGTATGGGTCGTCTTGTGATTTCGCTACACGTTGCAATTCATTGGCATAGTAAGTTGCATCGTCTTCGACCCCATCTGGTCCAGCTATGTAAAACACTGGTGGATCCGAGTTCTTGTATCGTGTGATCGTGTAGACAACTAAGGACCAGTGCCCAATGTACCCCTTGTCAAAAATTGATCTACTTGTGAGTACGTGCACCTGATCACCGATATTCAATGTAATCTTGTTTGGTTTGTTGTCATTTTTACTGTGAAGTCTATTGAATAGTTCAATCACGTTATTTTTCGCGACGTCGTTCGGGGCCATCTTGATAGTCGAGTGATATGATGAATTGTAGTCAGCGATGATCTTTGGGAGAACAGCAATGTACTTGTGATGGCCTTTACTAGCGAAATAACGATAAAGTCTAGCTTTAATAGTCCTGATCGCCCTCTCAATTAAAGCACATTTGTATATCGATCTAGAGCTATACATGTGTATTGAGTGACGTTTACACCATGCTTTCACATGTTTGTTATAGAACTCTCTCCCTCAATCTACCTGCAGGAGATTTGGATAGACTTTATGGCTCCTATACAACTTGATCAATCCTTTCTTCACATCTTCACCACGCTTGGTCTTAATGGGTGTAGCCATGAGTCGTCTTGATAAGCAGTCTATCACAATGAGTATGAAGGAAAATCCTTTATTTTGTTTCTTGTACTGCAGGAATGAAATCAGGTCTGCTTGATGAAGATCGTCGATGTGCAGTGAGATGGTCTTTCTTCTCTTAAATCTGCGTCTTCCTTCTTTGTAAAGTGTGTAGACATCATCTCGCTGTAGTTCTTGCCTGTTGCTTAGAGATGTTTCGACCTCTGCAGTATCGGGCAACCCCCCCCCCCCAAACCAGCGTTTGGATCCCTATAATTCATTCTTCTTCTGTGATATATTCATCTGATGATGATGATGAAAGCAACTTTGTTCTTTGGGGCGATTTATATGTTTCCCAGAGTATACGTTTCCTTGCTTTCCTCTTCTGACGTATTTTGTGTGGCTGCAAGAACTTTGCCACTTTTCGGTACCAGGCAGGCTTCCCTTTCTTGTGTCCGGACAGATGCAACACCAATCCTTTTATATTAGAACCAGCGATTGTTTGGTTGTTATGAATGATTTCTCCCTTATCATTCCAAGTCAAGCTTCTAGGTAGCACTGAGACTACACGTCTTACTTTTTTAATGTTGACATTAGAAGGAAGCGAATTGTAATCAAATGAGCGTCCCATTGGAAGTGACTCATCATTTTTTTCTTCCTGTACTGTGGATGCTGGCTCTGTTTCATTAGATGGTTTCTGATGATTTTTTATAATGTAGTACATAGCAGTTAACATTCGTTTTACTTTAATATCATCGCTTTCGTTAGATTCCAGAATTGATTCGATAGGAGTCAATACCTCAACCTTTGTAGCCATTTTTTAGACACCTACCGTCTTTGCTAGAGCACGACCTGCGACACCACCGAGCACACTGGTTAATCCAGTGAGTAATAAGGGGATTAGTGGCACTAATCCACCCCTCTGACGATAGAGGAAGGATCTTAGTCTTTTTGGTGATTTGTGCAGCGTTTTATATGCAATGTATCGAATGGTGTGTTTATACTTTTCCAGCTCCTTGAAAATCTGGGCGGTAGCTTAATATTACCATTCAATATATTCTTACAGACTTCAGAAAGAGCTTCTATGCTATGAGGTGCGCCTCCTTTAAAATCTCATCGCGCTCTTTAGGTGTACATGTTGCAAGGACTTTTAGAAAAGTTAAATGATGACGCAGAGTTTTCATTTTGGCAAGAAAACAAACTGTCGAACGTTTCCAGTAATGCCTGTTCGCAGACGAAATTGAGACTGCGTCAGAGGGTGTAGGTCAATCACTAGATAACCAAATGGTTTCTCTGTTGCCTGCTCAAATGCACTGATAAAGTATGGTAATTGAGCTTTGCCGAAGATCTGGCGTCCTAAAAGTTCCAGCTGCGTGCGTGACCTTAAATTATTAAATAATATTATATATGTGCTATTGTGAGATAATGTTCTATAGTTGACGTCGTTGTGAAATAAGTACCGACAAAGAAAAACAATGGATGCGTTCTTATGATGTGATGCTCTCGTATAGAGATGAACCATTTCTTGCATCACATTCTTCTCAGTCATGAGATCGTCGACTATAATCAAAGTAGGCACGCTCTCATCCCATGTCTTTGGTAGCTCTTTCTGGAATGTAACATCATTTGCGAATTCATTTTGCCAGGTCGCATCATATTTGCTAACATAAAAGATTTGCTCTGGGACTACAGTGAATACTGTAAGATTTCTTAAAATGTTACGAACGAGATAGGTTTTACCCGACATTGTAGGACCGCAAATAATAACCCTTGCAGGGTGGATAAAAGCAAATCGACCAGCGTCAGACATCACGATGCAAAAGTAAATGAGACAATGAATAAGTGATGGTGTGAGAAATGGATTTAGTGTACATCTCACCAATCGATTTGATCGTCTTGACTTTTCGCGGAACGACGCTTCATTTCTATAAGACGCTCGTGTGCGAGGAACCTCCTCACAGCTTCTGCTTTTGCTTCATATATTTCTTGTTTAAGTCGCCATTTTTTCTCGTCCGCCGTCTCCCGCTCATCATCATATTCCTTTCCAAAACATCGAGTGAAAAGCTTCCATGCAGCTCCCATTTTGTGTAGAAAGTTGATAGGTGAGTTGATCGTTGGTAAATGACGATTAAAACTCCCCGCTCGGGGATGTATTAACAGATGTGGAAAGGGAATAAGATGTATTTTGCATGTTCACGCATGTTCAAACGCGAGAAGGAAACTCTTCTCTACGCGCGGCCGCGAAACGGGCGGGGGCGGTCTTGGCTCGCGCTCCTCCTTGGGCGGAAAGTATCCTGCTCCAAATATCCAAATATCCAGACGTTAGCGATGGTCGAATCTATCCATGTCGATTTAATCCTCCTACGTCTACTACTGTCGTGTTCTTTGTCGTAACCGAACCAGCGAACCAAGGAGAAGCTCTGACCGTTCACTTGCTTCTTTCTCAGCACTTTCGTTACTGGCCAAGGCTGATTGGCGTCTCGGGTTACAACGAGTACCTCCTCCTGGTAGAAAGATCCGTCCACTTCCTTACCCCGGTAATCTTCCAGGTGCACGACGGCAGGGGAGGTGTCTCTCAGGCGGGAGACGGTGAAAATCTGAGGCGACCAGCTCCCTTCCGAGCTCTTATGAAAACCTTTTCTATGTAGTAGGACCCTCACTTTATCCCCCACTTTGAGCTTCTTTTTCACAGAGGGTACGACGGGCTTCCCATTTATCTTATTGAACAGCTCCAATTCGTTTTCGGGTGTGACTTCGGACGGGCTGATGCCCAAAGTCCTGTGTTTGGTGTTGTTGTAGTCGCGCACGATCTTGGGAAGCGCGGAAACGAAGTGGTATTTTCCCGTTACTCTAAAATAACGGAATATTCTGTCGCGTAAAGTGCATATCATGCGTTCAGCCTGCGATGCTTTGATTACTGGAGAGAAGGTCGAATACATGTGTACCTTCTTTCGTGAGAGATACTCCTTGACGGTCTTGTTGTAGAATTCCCCTCCTCTGTCGCAAAAGATGTGTGTAGGTACGTTACCTCCCCGAAAAAGTCTTATCATGGCCCTTTTCATTTTGGCGGGGCGCTTCGTCTTTAGCGGGAGGGTGCGCAGAAAGCGGGAGAGGGAATCGATCGAGGGATCGAGAGGGAGAGAATGTAGCGGTAGCCACCGTTGAATCTCTTGCATTTTGAAAAATCGGCGAGGTCCGTTTGCCACACGTCGTTGATCTTGAGCGCGATGATGCGTCTCCTATTAAACTTTCTTCTGACCGGATGGTGTAGCGTGTAGGCATCCAGCTTTCTGAGAATGGCGAGAGCCTTCTTTTTGCTCAAGTGATGCGCTTTTCTATAGCGTTCCACACCACCCAAACCACCCGCTGGCTTTTCATATCCCTCCATAAGTCGTCCACGCAATGGAAGCCTGCTGCTGCTGCTGTTGAGGCTCGCGAGATTTGGGCAGAGAAATCAGACGCAATAGCTTCGAGGCTTTGGGGAACCAGGAAGGTTTCTTTCCCGTCTTACGCTGCAACAAATAATTGACGAGTTCGTAAACGGAGGAGTGTCTGATGGGCTTGCCCGACACGGAGACACAACTCTCGCGATCCCACGAAAGAACCTTCTTTAATTCCGAGACGACCCTTTCCGCTTCCTCTTCGTCCACCTCTGGAGAGAGGAGCGAATAGTCAAAGTCATTTGTAGCGTCGGACGCCTTGTTTTTATTGTCGTAGGGGTCAAATCCGTACTGCTTTAGTATGCGATACAGTGCCTGTAGTATGAGTTTCACTTTGACGTCGTCACTCTCCTTCGAGCAAAGAATGTTTCCGATGGAGGAGGTGGTCACTTCAATTCTCTTGGCCATTGGCGAAAAGGTTCAACACGGCGGAAAGCAGGAGAGGAACCACCGACGAAAGAACGCCCTGTCCTCGCTGCTGAGACAGATAGCGCTTCAAACGTTGCGGATTCTTGTGAATCTTTTTGTAGGCGAGCCGTCGTAAAAAGCGTTTGTGCTTCTTCAAACGCGCGAAGGTATCTGGAGCTAGAGCCACCTTTCAGTTCAATACATTGAGGCAAATTTCGGAGAGGTGTTTCATGTCGGACGAGGACGAACGTCTCAAGACGTCGCGACGGCGCGGAGGGGGTAGAGTGGAGAGTACTTTGAGTAAAGTGAGGTGAGGGCGGAGATTCATTTCGGAGCGTAGATATATTGACGTTCTCCCGGAAAGATATTGCTACGCAACCTGTGATCCTCGTGCGTATAGTTGTGAAGATCCACGAGTAAATATGCGTGGGGTGACGACATCGCTTGTTTATATGCGTCCAGAAAATACTCCAATCTTTTTCTGCCAAATGGCTGTTGGCCGAAATGTTCCATCTGGTGCACGCTGCGCACGGTGCGCCACAGGACCACGTAACTGGCGTTATAGGATATAGTTCTAAAATGGCTACTGTCGAAAAAGATGTTCTGAACGAGTAAGAAGATCGACGCGTTGGCGTGGTGAGAACCCCGAATGAAAAGATCGGTCACCTCCTTCAAGGAACCGGCGTCAGTCATGTGATCGTCGACGACGATCAGCGTAGCGCGCGACGTGTCCCACTCTCGCGGTAGCTCCTTGGTAAATTTTACGGAGTCCCCGAATTCGTCCTGCATGCTCGGCGAAGCATATTTCTGCACGTAGAATATTTGTGACGGAGGCTTGTCCACCACGTCGTTCAGGTTCCTCAGCACGTTAGCAACGAAAGTAGATTTGCCGCACATGGAGGGGCCGCTTAAGATACAGCGAAAGGGATGACGGAAACGAAAAGGTTCGGGGGAAGACATGTTGTGTGCGTACACGTTGCACGAAGAGAAAGAAGAGACTGAGACTCGAAGAGAAATGCATCGCTTTTATTTACACGTCGTCGTCGTCGTCGTCCTCTACATCGGAACTGCGTTCCCGATACAGATTATCCAGGCTAAAGTTGGACTTCTTTTTCGCCAGTCTGTCCACCGCTAAGATGCGGTCGAGCGTCTTCATCTTGTCCTGACACATTTCTTGACGCGCTTGCAACCATTCCAGGCGGTGGACTTGAAAAGCTTCCTCCACGATGCCGCGAATAAATTCGCGAAGTTCTTCGTTTTTTGTCTTTTCCTTAAGACGACGAGAAACGCAAGAGAATAAACCACACATGGCGTTTTCCATATATCGGTCAGAATGATGACGCGAGGGCGGTGCGCACTGCCTTTATACAGATAAATGCGCGCGCGCAAAGAAACGAGAGTGAAACCGAAACTCAGAAGCCACCCGTCGCCGCTAGGAGCGCGCGCGCGCGCGCAGCAGAGAGTCGAAACCGAAAACACCCGCGGGTGGCGCAGAGGGCGCTAGAAGCGCGCGCGCGCATGCGCGGACGGGTGAAGCAGAGGGCGCGCGCGCATCCATAGCTGCCGCTGCGCGTCGCCTCACTCAGTTTCTCTCTGGCTGTCGTAGAAAGCAGACGTGCGCTCCCCGCGCTCGCTCAGTTTCTGGCTGGCTGTCGTAGAGAGCAGACGTGTGTTCCCCACGCTCGCTCAGTTTCTGCCTGGAAGTCGCCGCGGGGGAAAAGGTGAGTGATTTGACGCGCTCCTTTTCTCGTATGTTTGCCGTGTTTAGCGGTGACCAACGAGTGATTTGACCGCGCTCGCGTTAAGCCTTTTCTCGCATGTTTAGACTTGTTTTGCGGTGAGCAATCCTGTTGACGCATGTTTAGCGATGTGTGCCCGGTGGTTCCCGCCTTGTGTTAGCTACGTAGTGTTGTGACGTCGTGGTTAGGCCTAAGCGATCGCCCCCCGTAAGCCTTTTTCCTCGTATGTTTGCCGTGTTTAGCGGCGACCAACGAGTGATTTGACCGCGCTCGTGGTAAGCCTTTTCTCGCCTGTTTAGACTTGTTTTGCGGTGAGCAAGCCTTTTGTTCGTGTTGACGCATGTTTAGCGATGTGTGCCCGGTGATTCCCGCCTTGCGTTAGCTGCGTAGTGTTGTGACGTTGTGGTTAGGCCTAAGCGATTGCCTTAAGCCTTTTCCCCCGATGTGTACTGTTTTCTCCGTGCTGTTTTAGCAGTAGCGGTTAGACCTTTTCTCTCGCATGCCTAGACTTGTTTAGCAGTGCTGCCATTTTTACCTGCCGCTAGTATCTTGTTCTGTCTTTCTCTTCTAGAGCTATAACGGTGGCGCCATCTGGTGTTATGCCTTGCAACTACGTGGCCACCTGTCGTCGATCTCTGCAACTGCTGGGTGCCAACTACCAACATGGCGGGCGCTGGTCACTCGGGTGTTGCGGAGCGGCTTCTTCGCCGCGGCATCGTTGATTTTCGAATAAATTGTGTCTCTCCACTCTATTTCTATCTTTTTATTTTATTTTCTGCCTATTATTTTCTTTTTTATGGACTCTCATAGTGCACAACGCTCAGCTGGTCTGGACACGAGTTAGACTTTCCCAATTAGTGTGGTGGCTACCTGGAGGGTGCTGATTAATGTGGGGGGTCCCAATTAGCTCTAATTGCTAATTAAATCGTGTTCAGGACAATTGAGCGTTGTGCACTGTGAGCGTCGAGTACTTACTGCCGCTTTTGACCCGATGTTTTGGAAAGAAAGGGGTGAGAGGGAGACGCCGGACGAATAAATGGCTACTTAAACAAGGAATATATCAAACAAAAGCAGAAGCAGTGAGGAGGTTCCTCGCACACGAGCGTCTTATAGAAATGAAGCATCATTCCGCAAAAAGTCAAGACGATCAAATCGATGGGCATTGACGAGATGTACAATAAATCCGATTCTCGCATCATCACTTATTCATTGTCTCCATTACTTTTGCAACCTGATGTCTGACGTAGGTCGGTTTGCCTTTATCCACCACTGGTTATTATTTGCGGTCCTTCCATGTCGGGTAAAACCTATCTCGTTCGTAACATTTTAAGAAATCTTACAGTATTCAGTGTAGTCCCAGAGCAAATCTTTTACGTTAGCAAATATCATGCGACCTGGCAAAATGAATTCGCAAATGAGGTTACATTCCAGAAAGAGCTACCAAAGACATGTGATGAGAGCGTGCCTACTTTGATTATAGTCGACGATCTCATGACTGAGAAGAATGTGATGCAAGAAATGGTTCATCTCTATACGCTCCGCAAGTACGTTTCTAAGCAGCAGAAGAGGGCGTGGGTGTAAAATGACGTATGCCGCAGCGTGCCGCGCTCCCATTCGCCAAAGCCCCTGTCGCCTCCACGTGCGAACCAGAGAAGGGTAAACAGCAGGGAACCCGCCATACGTTTTGTGTGTTTTCCGCTTTGCTAAGTGACTGTACTTCGTCGCATTTGGATGTAGTGTCACTTATTTATTTCCAAAGCGCACACGGATTCGCTGACGGTGGGAGAACGCGATTAACTGTTGCTGCTGCTGGCGGGTTCAAACGGCATTCTACGACCGGGGGAGTGTTTGTGCGCGTGTGTGTCGTGCAGTGTTTTACGTTGACTACAGAAAGTGTTCAAACGCGGTGCACACACAAGGCTCTGCTTTCGTGGCAGTGGCGAAGAGCGCCGCGGCAGGTCACAGTTTAATGTGCTATTTTGAGTGGTCTCATAGTCGTTCTAACGTCTAATAACAGTGGAGTCTCACACTTTACCAGGAACGGGCATGATCATTGTCCGTTCGGGTGCAACTGCACCTGTCTCCATTTGCTTCACCGTGGAAGACGAAAGTTCGTACGCGTGCTGAGGCACGGTTGTCGTCGTCCTGTCGTTCACGGTAGTTTAGACCATTGTAGCTGTCGCGTGACTAAATTTACCATGTCTACGAGCACACTCGCTGTTCGCTCTGGATAGCTGTCAACTCCGCGAGATCGTAATTTGAACAAAATGGTGAAAACGTTTGCAGGATGCTCGCACGAGCGAACTTAAACGAGAGCCGTATAGTTGAAACTTCAGCAAATATATTGCGTTAACCAATTCGTTTGTCTTTCGTCGATAAACCAAGATCATGCACAACGAAAAGTGGCACCTCTAATACAGAAACCAGAGCTGTTTTGGCCCTCCCAGGGGCACTCCGTGCATCGAATGTGCCTGTGTTTACCTTCTTGAAGCGCGCACATGGTCCCTTGGCCGATCGGGACCGTCCTAGAAACGTCACCGTGACGTCATGCGCACTAAACTCGCGGACTTGCGGAGCGTATATGAGAGCATCACATCATAAGAATGCATGCATTATTTTCCTTTGTCAGTACTTATTTCACAATGATGTCAACTATACAACATTAGCTCACAATATCACATATATAATATTATTTAATAACTTAAGGTCATGCACGCAACTGGGACATTTAGGATGCCATATCTTTGTCAAAGCTCAATTACCGTACTTTATCAATGCATTTAAGCAGGCAACAGAGAAACCATTTGGTTATTTAGTGGTAGACCTACACTCTCTGACGCAGTCTCAATTTCGACTGTGAACAGGCATTACTAGAAATGTACGCCAGGTTGTTTTCTTGCCAAAATGAAAAGTCCGTGTCATCATCGAACTTCAAGTCAACTTCAAGGTCATGTCTTTAGCTATCGGATGATGCTAATCCAATGGTGGCAGCCACCACCTGCAGGGGTCTCGCAATGGGCACATTTTACGTTTTTCGAAACTTCCGTTTTTCGTTCTCTTACCAAAGAAAAGGATGTGACTTTCACACTTTCTGGGGGACTGGCGGCAACCTGAAACAAAAGCTAAGATGTTACCAGTGGATAAAGATCTCTACGAAGCGCTTCGTTTCTTCTCACTGCTTTGTCGGTATGTTCGTCGAACTGGGGCTTCTCGTCAAGGGCGCACAGGCAACTCATGTACTCTCCCACGGTTTGAATGAGCCTGACGGAACTGGCAGACCATTGGGTAAACGTAAAGTGGTGCTCCGTGGACACCAGGACAAGCTCACGCAGTGTGGTCATTGATTTCTCCGTCAGCGGGACACCTGTAGCAAAGAAGAGGTTGAAGGTCGCGTGCTCGTGGGTGGGGCACGCAAGGCCACAGCCTCGTGCACCCTGCCTGACAAAAAACAATCGCTGCGCGTCTCTCAGGCAAAAATAAAATATTGTCTCACGTGGCGTCTAAAGTAACGACATGACGCCACCTTTTCAAAAATAATCAAGGAAATCGAAGATGGCATTTTTGAGAAAATTGAGATGCAACATTGGCAATTTCCGCCTACAATGTGTGATTCTCAAGCTAATAACACATAAAACACTGAGCTGAGAAAAATGAGCTCTATACAGCACGAAAGCTCTTTCACTGTCCTATCGAATGGCACTAAGCTCGATGTTCTCAGAGGTTCCGTCATGAAGCAAATTGGTAACAAAGTTTGGCCTTTTTGAACGTTTACGCCAAGTTTCGCATTTTTAACAGAAAATCTGTGGCTCTCTGTGAAAATCTGTGTGTAAAAATCTGTGGAAGTTCTGTGGGTGGCTGTCGACAATGTCTATGGTGCAGCTTATAATCACAAAAAACCTCCAGTTCCTAGACATAAAATTAGCGGTGCTAGATCCCGTCAAAGTCGGTCCAGAAGAAAGCGTGCTCAAGCAGCCTCAGACTTTCCCCCTCTCCTACGCGGAAACTACTACACGCACGAGCATCGCACGTGGCGCGATTTGCGTTGTTTGAGCTGTCCTCTAACATATATTTTTTTTCTGGGCGAATTAAAAAATACAACTTTCACACGTTGTTCGATTTAAAATGAAACTACCCTACAATCAGCGGAGGAGAATCGACGATCGAGTGGAACATAACAAATCTCCCAGCCTTGTATCTCGATTTATCATCACGGTATTTTAATATAACTATGCAGATATTGAGGTCGGGTGGGAGTGAACCAATTACCCGAAGAGCGGACGGTATCACTGAGGACACTGTATTCCAAATCAACAGCTTGGATGCCGCTTTATTTAAATATGTAACCATTCACTTGAATCAACGTCTTGCGAGCAGTAACTGTTTGAACTCCTATCTATGTATGATTGATACCCTACTTCATACGAATACTCATCTGCAGAAGACTTTAGATGATTGTGAAATGTATACATATGACACACGAGAGCATGCAGCAAATGATCCAGTCGCTCAGGATGCAAAGGTGCGCATTGCTAGAACAAGTGGTGGGAAACTATTTGAAATTGTCGTGAAAGTTAACACCGACCTCACAAACCAAGGGAGGCTTTTGTTACCTGGTGTGGGGGTTCAAGTGACAGGTCTACTTAATACGGATAGCTATAGATTGCTAAGTGGCACAAATGACGCTCATCAGCATCAATTGAAAATCCACAGCACGGCACTGTAGCATGCAAAGTCAAAGTTAGCAACTCAAGTTTTATGGCACACCAGAAAGCCCTTAGATCATCCCCAGCATGTTACATCATGCGTGGACTAGAAAGCAAAGTCCGTTCGCTTTCGCCGGGCTTTCATGATGCAATCTTTGAAAACTCATTCCCGGATAGAATTCCTGATCAACTTACTGTCTATCTAGTTCGCACCGAGGCTTATCAGGGTTGTTACGGTAAACAGCATGAACAGCGTCAATGGATACTGCTGTATCTTTGTTCCTTCTGTCTTACAGAAATACGAAGCACGCAACAACGGGGGAAAGCCCTGCCAATCTTCTTCTGCGGCGGAGTCCCTGCACACGATTGGACCTCATACGGCAGTCTGTCGCCGAGTCAGTGGCAACGTGTCAGCTTCGACAATCTAGAAGAGCAGGGCGTGAAGCAACCTTCGCCAACGGACAGCATGCATATGCCAGGGACTACGAAGGGGCCTCGAGATGGCGGCGAGCAAATGTCATTTCTCGGACAGGACCTGTATCGTACAAGGTTCAAGTTCCGTAAGGTAGCATTTGGCGACGCCACCAAGACCAGCTCAGACCAGAAGGTTCCGATGATTTCACTTGGGTTCCGTCACAAGAGGTCGACAACAGTGAGGACTCTGGAGATCCTGCGAATGGCGATTCTGTTGCACAGGAGGTGTCACCACCGGAGCGACAACCACCGGAGCAAGATATGTCCGACGCAGTGAGCTCCACGAGTGCAGCGCGGCGGTACCCAAAACGTGTCAGGCAGTTTCCTGACAGACTGACTGTGGTATAGGTTGCAATACTTTAGTGTACACGGCTTGTTCAGGAATTTTGCGGGTTACAATTTAAACGAGAGGAAAATGTGGTGTTTAAAGGTAACTACGACGAAGCGCATCAAGCTGGACGGGAGCGCATGGTTTGCTGTGTGTCGTGGCATTCGGGTTTTGGCAGCCACCGCAGACGGTTGCAGGTACGGTGTTCTCTGTCAATAAAGGTTGGGAAGTAACATATAGTTCGGGTCACCAAATGTAGAGGAAGTGGCTGCAGTTCCTCTACATGAGTCCTGACCGGCGATGATGGAATGTCCCAGCGGGCAGATGGATGTGTCCTCACGCTAGGACGGTGCCGGTAGGACTGAGAAGCGGGTGCTCCAGGCGCGTGACCATCCTCGTCGTTGTCCACAGCAGCAACACCTCCAGGCTTTTGAAGTTAACAGAAAGTATGAGTTCAAAGTCAATGTACGAGACTGTTGCTTCAGTTCAATATTACTGATCAGTGAATAAAACATAACTCTTTCAAATCACAAGCAGGATGTAAGCACGCTGGTGTAATACTGGCAGAGGCTTCGTAGGTTCTTATTTCACGCACAAGCCAGTTGTCTTGCATTTTACACGAATTTTGCTATGACACATGAGTGTGCCATCCATCCCAGCACTGTTCACCCGGAACGGCGGTACTCGTTCGCGATTCCTCCGACATATCTGGCTCAGTGTCATAGCCAGAGGGGTTTCGGGTGGTTCGAACTCTTCCAAAACATAATTTGGCAGTACATTTCGGGGAGGGAGTCAAAGTGAAATCCTTCTCCTCATGAAAAAGTCTATATAGAATCCCTCCCGTAATATTTCGCTACCTACGCCACTAACGTGGCTAAAGCCCTTTAGCCTCGTCCTAGAACTGACTCTGTTAACCGTCCCCATTTCACTCTCATTTCTGTCAAATAAACCTATATTTGCTGGTTTGTGAGTCGTTTGTGTGAGTTCCTCTATCAGTCCTGCCTCGTCGTTGTCCTCGGCCTCAAAGTTATGTTGCTTCTGCCAAATCATTACAAATCATTACAAATCATTACATTTTCACATTCGAAACTTCGCCCAACACGTGGAACAATTTATTGCTCAACTTCATCGCCGTGTTCGCCGTGGCCGTCGCCATCATGTGTTAGAGTGTGGAGGGGATTATATGAATGTGTTCCCTCCAAGGATTTCCCTACAACCTCCAGGGGGGGGGGGGGTACACCCTCCCTGCATTTCCCCACCACCACCACCACCACCACCTGAAATTTCTCTGGTGACCCCACCCAGCTCGGCCACCAACACGTTCTGGTAGTGAGTCCGGCGCAGCGAATTGCATCCTGTAGTGTCAACCCTGGGCTGTGGGACCACAGTCAGGCAGATGGTCGTACCATGCAAAACCATTTGAAAGAGACATAAGTTAATGCATATATTGCGCTCATATACGAGCAAAAATGCATGCGGGCACGCAAACTCAATGTGGATCACCAAGAAGCATTTGCGCCCATCTCAATCAAGCGAGCTATTCTGCTTTTTTCGTCTAAGGTTTTCACGGTTGGTTGCTTGGTATTCATTGAGCTTCGTGAGATAAGGTGCCACTCTTTTTTCTTTGTCGGTCGTGTGACTATGCATCTTAATGTTGAAATGCTGTTCATAATGAATCTGCATTCTAATGTACTGAGTTCGAACGTAATAACATGTGCAAATAAAACGGGAAAGCTGTGCAGATATGTCACGATTGTGCCACGATTCTCTCCGTGTCTAAGGAAAGTTCCGTAAGTGGAACCTTCACCAAGCATAACCCCTACCCCCTTGAAAGCTCGCCCCCCCCCCAACCAGTGAATTTCTGGGAAAATCACTGGTTCCCTCTACACCCTAGCAAAGCAGCCCCCTATGAAAATGCATTTCGCCTTTCTGCAGACTTCTTGTGGACTTCTTGTTGATCAAGTCAACAGGAATAGCTGTTGACATCATGTTGACAATCCCTTGAACTACCATGTGTACCCTCTGTGGACAAGGTACATAGGTGTCGTTGTTGACAATTTGTGGTCTTTCTGTGCACCTATGTAACAAGTACTTATTTCGACCGTTTTATTTTATAGATGGATTTTGTATTATTAATCACTGCCTGGTCGGCTAGTAATGTCTCCAGAGGTCAACCTCTAGGGGTACCGAGCATTCCCTAAAAGGGGGGGGTATATGTGTATGAGGCATATTTGTAGTTTATTGATTGGGAGACAAAGGTGTATGGGTAATATCAGCAATTTCAGGGTGAGTTGCAAAAAAAAAAACATGTTGGGCATACTCCCCTCCTGGGAGGTAGACAGATCCGTGTTATCGGCTTTCTAAACAAAGCGGTATTTGAATCTGAACTTATGATCAAATGTAGTAGCTTGAATGCCACTTTGTCACCTTTTAGCTACACAATAAAACTCTAAATACATTTTTGTTGGCTTTGAGAAGGCGGTTCCTCGTATTATTCATACTTCAGTTCAGTATACGATCTATTTCTTATACGACCATGTGAGGATCATGCACATGCGACCGACAAGTTTGCTCCACATTTTGACTCTGCGCCTCCGTGCCACGCCCTCGCCTGGTCACCATGGAGTCATCGCGATTAGCATCATCGGAATGTCGTTGGAACGGTTACGACATGTTTCAACTGCTCGTCCATTAGTGAACAAAGGAGGACGTGATTTTGCGTCGTAAGGGGTAACCTGTGTGATCGAAGTGTGTGATTAAGCTTCGCTTGTATTCACACCATGACTGTTATCGAAAGGAAAGTCAACGAAAGGAAAGTTAGGTAGCAAGCGAGCTGGTGGTGACGATCCATGACTTGTTTTCGTCCCTACCTCGTCTCGGGTTTTCAAGTCATGGATGACTGTTATGCTGTAGGATTTTGTTGTTTGTTTCGAGCAGCGGCTGCAGTCTTGAGTCTTGTCAGGTAAGTGTACAAGTATCAGTTAGTGGTCGGTGTTGCTTCTGCTAGTTACATTCTCGTTTTTGCTGGCCATGAAAGAACAAAGGAGGATATGATTCTGCGTCGTATGGGTAAGCTGTGTGATCGAAGTGTGTGATTAAGGTTCACTTATATTCACACTATGAGTGTTGTGCTGTAGGTTTTTGTTGTTTGCTTCGAGCACCGGCTGCAGTCTTACGTCCCGTTCAGATAAGTGTACAAGTATCAGTTCGTCGCCGTTGTTGATTCTGCTAATTTCATTCTCGTTTTTGCAGGCTTTACTTTGTTGAACAGTAAGCTGGGTGAACCAACTTTGTTGTTGCTATGACCATTTTACTCAGTTTTACTCACTAGCCTTTGAACATTACTAATTTGCAATTGCACGCCCTATTTCAGACACATTTCTCTCCAACGCTTAGAGACGTCGCTTTCGCCGAAATTCAATGCATTTTGAAGTTCAGCATTTAGTGTTTCATCGTGGGCACTGTGTGGCACGAAGCATGTGTACGTTGAAATACTTCACTACTGTTTGCCCGGGACGTATTGTATGACTGTGTTGGTACTGGATACTTCTCTCAAGGTATGCATTTTCGGAATAGATACATATATAGTTTTGCAATACTTAATTTCGTGCTGTTTATGCGTGCTGCAAGTGAGTGAACATATGCGCTCATAAAAATACAACTTCACCGCATAGCACGCTCCTAGCCTACCATCAACTCGAATAATATCGCTATGTGCCCTGATTTGTTCAAAACGGTAGGCGTACATCTTCTTTGTGACACTTACGCTGCTCATAATTGTCACAAAAATGGCGTACGCCTCCCGTTTTCAGCAGATCGGCAGATAACGATATCATTCGAGATGATGGTTGGCCAGTAGCGTGCTATGCGGTGAAGTTCACTTCTAAGAGTATAGAGTCACAGGAAGTCCACAAAAAGTCTTCACACCATACGCGTTGTTGACAGTACACATAAAGTGAACAAAAACTGCACAGCTATTCTGTAGCCAAATGTCTATAGAAAGTTGAGGGCCATAAGTCAATAAGAAGTAAACATACGCTGTCAACACGATGTCTACAGAAACTCTGAAGAGAGTTTGCTACCCATGTTGACTGGGGTCTGTAGAAAGTAAGCAGAAACTAAACACCCATTTTCATAAGGGGCCATTCACTGGACGGTCGGTTTCCTTCACCTGGGCTGTTGACCCACAATTCGCATGAACCTTTAACACGTCATAATTAACCTTTTAAATATCATACCAATGAGGAGGACTGTGCTCAGAAGAAGAACGGTCTCTGTTCGAAGTATCGGCGGCAATTCCCTTCATAATCATGATGTCGTCAGCTGCACAACATAACAATGACCGAAACAGACACCTCGCTCCTAGTTGTAGTTGCGCTGATTACGTCTTGATTCACAGTCACGAACTTCCTCGGTTCTCGGTATTGAGTCGGCGTTTAATTAAGTACCATAAGATCTGGAGATGTTCCAGGAAAATGGGATTAATGAGGCGTGTCATTAAACAGTACAAGCTAACTAAATGGCACCTGATTGACTTCATTGTAGAATGACTCGGCAAATTACGTGATAACCCAGCAAACTGAATAGACGCTGTCTCATACATTGACGTCACTATATTCATCACTGCAACGCAGAATGTCGTCAGTGAGCGTCGCTACAGATACATTAGTCAGACGTTGGTCAACGCCTCATCAATGGAAGTTCCTCGTATATAAATAAAATCGTAGTATAGAAAGTGAACGGCGTAGAGATCAGAAGCAAAGCAATACAGTACGTTAAGACAACGAATCTGAAATTAAATGCGTGCTGGTATCATTATTTTATTTTTTCACTTGGCGCAGTATTTTAAGAATTCGTAGCAAAGGGGTATGTATTTTAGGCATGTTGAATCAGTCTGACCTCTGGTACAAGTACTTACCCTAGCAGATGTGTTATTTTAGAGCAGAATTTTGTTGTTTCTGCTGGTCTCCGGTGACATCCGGATATCTATCCGCATGTTACTGGGCCCGCACCTGCAGTGGATACCGCCGTTGTATCAACATCTCGTGGTTTGTGCTAGGGCAGTTGCGAGCGCTGCCTCTGCACATCAAAGTATGAATTTACTTCCCTGCGTTCACCTTTAAACATGGTTACAAGTGAGGTGTGATGTGACAACACCGTTTTTAATCGCACGTACAGTGTTATTTAACTACTCAGCTTAAGAAGTACCTAGAGCGTATCTTAACGTATCTGCACATCTTTGCGAAATATGTCATAACTTTCTCTAACTTTCTCGTGAAGCTGCTGGCAGACTACGATCCCAACGTAATAGATACCCAACAATAGATCCCAAGGTCCTTTTCCGAAAACAGATATCCGTCGGCCATCACTGGGAGCTTCATACATGAATTTCGCTGGATCTGTATAGGCAGAACGTCCCGTCAGAGCCGTTTCAAGGATTGTCCGAGTTCGGTCCCTTACGGGATGTTACATGGATTATTTATTGCGGGAGAGTGAGGAATAAGCGATGGCGTAGCCCAGACCCTATCTTGATGGTGAGATGATGCACCCACCAATATGTCACTTCATTGTTGTATCTGTAATAAGCTTAGAGAGGTCACCCACCAATCGATTCAGAGGCGAGACGGTCCTTGGAATTTGCGAATACTCGCATAACAAGCAGTATAATGCGTTTTTCTTTTTATCTACAACAAATTTTCATAAAAAGTGGAGTTGGATTAAGAGGCGTTTACTTTTGTCATTAGATTACTAATGGCGCTGCTACTGAGAAACCGTATATTTTTCTCAGTTAGGGAACTAATTAAGAGAACTATATTAATATTTTTTAATTATTGATTGCTGGGATACACTGTGTCAGAAATTTGTACGAGAAAAGAAAAATAAAACAGTGACGGAGGTCTCCAAAATTTCCTCAGAAATTATCCAGGTTGTGGTGGGGGTAGTGTTGAAACAGTTCGCTGTTGTCGGCCTCACAAATATGTGAAACGTCGTCAGTGACACTGTGGGGAAATGTGCGTCCTAGGACGACTTCTGATACCCAAAACGCACTGTCGCACACAATCTGGATCAGTCCGCAATCCTGGTCGGCGTAATCCCGCTGGGCACGCCGCACCGTCCGCACTTCACGTTCGTGATCTTGGTTTTCATTTGCAGCCGTCTTGTGGAAGCTTTATACAATACCCCCAGAAGTTAAAAATTAAAAGAAGACACTGGTCCAGGATGTCTACTTTAAAGAAATTCACATTAATACAAATGCGATTTCCTCTGTTTCGGCGTTTGTCGATGTTGTTTTCTTCGTGCGGGCCGCTGTCATCGCCGCCATCTTGCCAACCCGGAACCGGCAGTGCGAGTAGCGAGGAGGCGAGGGTGAAAGGAAGCCACTGCGCCTGCGCCAACCCTCCTTGAAGTCTGCAATCATGTTCGCGAACCGGGGACAAGTGTCTGCGTTGTTGATCTCTGTCGCCGAGACTCGCTTTGTCCGCACCTGAGGGCGATCACAATCGCTGCCTAATCACGATTGCGCGCGATGGGGATCCTGCATCGGTGCGTTTTGGGTATAAGAGAACTCTGCCGACATATGTATGACAACATCTGTGGAAAACCCCAGAAATTACCCCACATGATAATGAAAAGAAGCTATAAGCTACGAAAACGAATTCGGTAACGGCACTTCGCATTTGTTACTCAGGGCCGTATTCCCAAAGTTTCCGCAACTTCGTCCTCAAGGGTCTCTTCCTGACGGGAGCACTGAGGGAGAACGTCCCCTCAGGGGAGCGTTCGTTTCTCAAACGTAAACGTGCACGCCCTCACCCAAGGGCTGACGTGAGGAGGCTCGAAGGATTCCTCGTAGAATGGAGCACAAGCCCATGCGCAGGACCGTGACTCATTTGCGCTTCCAAGGGCTCTCGTGTGCTACTTAGGCCACAGTTCGGAAATTTACGTTAAATGATTGATAGGTGTCTACACTGCAACAAACACGCATGGCACTGTGCAAAACGGGGCGTTCTGTAACGTCGAAGCAAGCCGTAGTGCAATGGAAAGTCGTCTGTCATTCACATATAGATTAAACGCACAGGCGATCGCATAGCATTACAGCTACTAAATCACACCGAACAGCTATTCAGTATGGCGTAGTGCCAAGACGTAATTATTAAGCCCTAAAATTTTGACGCCTTTGCTCTGCCATTACTCTCAAAACCGCCTTTACACAAAAAAAAATGAAAAGAAAGAAAAATAAATTATCCGCGGATGGCAGGCGGGGAATGTGACAGCAAAACCGACATCTACACAACAGATCCAACATTACGTCTTGCCATCATCTTGAAGCATGAAAGTACAAACGCTCTGCAAGCCACACTGAGCCCGCCATCGCTTCTTTTGTCGTGGGAACAAAACTGGAGCATCCCACACTTGCGCACAAAGTTGCAAAGCGTTAAAGACAGCTTCACGCTCTAACAAAACCAGATGGAATGCATTGCTTCAATAGAGGGCGGCGTGTACGCAGTTTAAGCCAACTTTAAGGGAAGATGTCCTGCATTTATGAGAATTAATGCGAGGACATTTTCCTCCAGACGCTGCGAGATAGAGAGTCCGGAAACCCAGTTGACAAGCGTTTGACAGTAGTAACTCTTGGCATAACCGAGATGGCAGACGTAGTAACTGTCGTTTCCACTACATGGCGCACAACATTATGCATATATCTCCTTGTCACCCATTACTTTGTCCGAACCGTTAATATTGTGTAAAACCAGTTCTATAGAGGTGATCATTTTAGAGGTACAGGACAAAATCGGTGGTCTTGTTATATCACAGAGTACGCACACTGACACTTCAGCCATACATGGTACACCATATACAGAAGTACCTTACTGAAAAAGCGTGAGTCTGCAGGAACAGAAAAAAGTTCGTAGTTGGATGTTTAACTGAAACAACGCTCAAAAATATATAGACAACGATGCGCGGGAAAGCTTTTAAAAGAGGAAAATATGAAGAGGGTTTAGACACTTTTTCAGATGTTGTTCATAACACCATGGGCGCACTGTACTGCACGTCAGTGTATTGAGGAAAATAATGTTCATCTACGTGTCGTACTTAGCGAGATCCAAGCCCTCGAACACAGTCCCGAGCGGAGCGGTGACGTCACAGAGACACAGAGTGTATGGGGCCGGTTCGTACATATCCTTGAGCAAGGTGACAAAAAAAAAAAAGGAACGCAGACAACGACGAAGCAACTTTCAACCGCTTGCTAGTGAGTTTTTGTGTACCGTGGATAAGGTTATCGTGCCTATCGGAACCAATCGCAGTGTTGCGTGATTCAGAATCTTACCCCTGATTGGTTCCGGTTGATACGGTTCGACGCAAGCCACGCTATCAACGGTCTTCGCATTTCGTTAAGGGAGCACTGAAGAAGCACTTATCATCCCTCGAAATCATGCCTCGTCTGTGAAGCTGTTCAACAGGATTCACTATGCAAAATAATTTTGCACTGTGACGCGTTATAACTGCGCAATGAGATTTACAGGAAGAAATCAAGAAAACAGACGAAGAAAGCTTTCACGGACGGCCGATACGACGCTCTCTAGACGTAGTGAAGGCTTCGTGCCTCTGCCTCGTTTCTTTGATTTCTCTTCGCAGTTCTGCGTTCGCTCAACTGTGCCGCTGTACGTCACTGGTCACGCATACGTCACCACTCCTCTCCTTCTGCGATGCGCTCATTTTACGAGTAAAATTATTTTTCAAGAGTGAACGAAACAAAGCCCTCGCGCTCGCTTCTTATGTCATCTTTCTTTAACAATAGCAACCACCGCGATTCCATGGAAGTAAAATGCGACGCTGTTTTCTTTTCACCGTTCGAAAGGTTGCAGCGGATATCGTGGTGCCCCGTCCTTTGTAACCCCGCGTTCGTGAAATTCTACCAATACCGATCACACATACGCATGTCATACGCCGGGATACGCTTTGATTTTACTGGCATCAAGTCCATGCATGTATGTGCTGGTGTAACATTCATTACAATGGCTTAAGAATTGCAATTACTGATTACAAGCTTTACAAATTGTTATAGACAGTAGCCATGTACCTACAGCTGAAAAGACGTCGCGTCCATTGTAGTCATCCTTTCCGAGCGGTTTATTCAGTAAATGCACCTGACAACAGTGCAGTAAAATATTTCGCATCGCTTCAATTGTAAATGTGCTTCATACACGTAGTTAATATTCAAAGGTTGTAATGAAAAGTGTAAGAAGATATGACTTTCAAATTCTATAATCAGTCAAAACTCTTGAGAGAGAATAACCTATCAGCGGGATTAACAATTGAAACCGACGAATTATGTGCATTGTTAGGAACACTCACGTTTCTGTTACAATGTGGCTTGCGTAAAGCATTACCTATTGAAAATAATTCCTGAGGTTATCTCAGAGTCCGAGGTCTTGAGGTTGCCTCAGACCTTGAGGTTCTGGGGTATCCTCAAGGCTTGTGAGCCTCGGATTACCTCAGAGCTTGAGGCTCTCTGGTAACCTAAGGACATGAGGTTTCCACAGAGTGGACCTCAAGGCGTGGATAACACCGGGCCCAGGTAGCACGACTTCGTGTTGAAATACTTTTTATTGGTATTGAGGTCGTCACGTTTTATGAATTATTTTTCAGATACTATATTTTGTCGTTCGGTGTCGCGCGGACTGTCGTCGCGTTTTTTTTTGTTTTTTTTTACCTTGCTCTGTTCTGCTCTTGAAGCACTAGGGGGGTATGCACCTAGAAGGAAAATTCAGTTCAGGCACAATAACCAAAGACGTAATACAAAATAATCCAAGAAATACCGAATTGTGATAACCAAACTGAGTGAGCATGTCTGCATCTACCAAAGTAATTTGCTCCTCGCAGTGACAAAACAATAAAAGTCTATTGCGGTAAATTGCCGTACAAAAAACGCAGACGGTTGTGACCACTGTCACACATTTAGAGTCTCCAACTAAGCTTAGCAGCTCTTAGTGCATACCAAGAATATGCGTATACGTTTTGAATAAGAAAAGATAACGATAAATGCTCGTCAAACCAGAGGGATGAAGACTCTGCTAAGCAGCAGCCTCAGGCACGTTGTGAATGAAATGCAACAGAAGGACAGAAATTTTGTGGCGCTAGTATGCCGTTCACGATATGTAAACACTTACATTATCCCGCGTTTGTTGCGATCCCGGCTTACGCCTTCATGGTTTTCGTATCCGCCTTCGTTCGCTGCAGACCTTGGCGACATCCTCAGTGCTTACCACGCGACATGCAATCTGTCAGAAGTGCATCGCAGCGAATCGAAAAATACGGTATCACAAGTATTCGAAATTCAAAGTTACATCTACTTCTAAAGTGCCCCTTTCTATTCACAAGATATTCAAACATAATTTGGCGTTTGAAACAAGACACACGTACACGCGCACACACATACAGCGAAAACCATATACAAGAAAATTTCCTTCACGTACCTTCCAGAAAGAAGCTTCCACGGGTTGTCTCGCCCTCCTTCCGGAAAATAGCGTGCACTGGATATCCCGTGTTCCCCTTGAAAATCTGTGGCATCGTTATCTTCAGAAAAATTCCTCAGGTTGTCCACAGGAGCAACAAGACGAATGTCGTCAAGAATCTTCCGTATACACACGTCATCATGATACCCTATTATTAAGCGGCACACAAGACGAAGCAAATATACACGCAAGCCGCGGAAGCACGCGCGTAACACCTCTAAGCAGAGGGAGGCGATTCCAAGAACAGAGTTACAAAAGCGGGAACTTAGTGTACAGCCCCTCCTAGACTAATCCCTCCCGAGCCAAGGTGAAACAGGGAGAAATAGGGATGCTTTGGCTCGAGCGAAGCAATTGAGTGTAGCTGTAAAAACGACACCGACGCACGTTTCCCGCGTTGTTGTTGTTTTTCTCTCTCTTTTAAAAAAAGTAAACGAAGCCAAATATTCCATATTTTCAGATTATTTGCACAGCATTTAATGGTGGCGTACCCCAACCTGTTTGAAGCTCATAGAAGCAGAACCTATCGCACTCTCATATAACTCACTCAAAGTAACGCACTCTCATCTCAATCTCTCATCTCTCACAATTTAGAGCATTGGTGTACCCGGCGTGCCAGGACTACGTATGTTGGTAAGATCGTCGTACATGCACACGGAAACCTGTTTGTACATGAGAGCACCTAAAACAGAACCCAGCAAGGAAAATCCTGCATCTTATGAGTGGGGGTTCATGGAGCACGGCGGCAGATGGTAAGTACCAAAGACGTGCAAGCTATAATTAGCTGTTACTTGGGTTGTGGCACAAATTAAATCAATACGCAGAAAGAACGTTTCGCACAACGTAGTTTAGCGGTTGTACAGTCCTGGGGCGAAGTCTACGGAACGCGCAAGCGGAATATTTTTTTTTTACTCGGAAAGGGTGTTTTTGACTTTACTGTGTAGCAGCGGACGGAACCGGGCCCGTTTACTCTGGTTCACTCGCTTAGAGGAGGAGAGAGGAGTGCGTCGGTACCGACACCAAACAAAAGCACTTCGTCACCACACTCATCCTACTGAAACTGCCGCGGTGCGTAGCAACGAGCGCATTTGCCCGCCAATCTCAACTACAGGTGTGAGCCGATGACGTATATGTCGGCGGCGGCGTTGGACCTACTTTTGGCCTGCGGCGGCGGCGTAATCCTACTGCCGCGGTTCTCGTAAATTGCAATTTTTTGCGAAAATGCCCCAAGTTACTGTGACCCCCATAACGGCATCCGCTTCAGTTTGTTGTTGAACTCTTGTGATACGATGCTTAGAAAGGGAACAGGCTGGTTTCTATCATCATACACCCAGAAAAACGAAAACAAAAAAGGAAATTCTGAAACTGGGAACGCGAAAGAAGCACTCGAATAAGGCATCTTGTTTGTAACTTGAACGTGAGCACTGTGGATAGTGAAGTAGCATGTTGGAACACTTTTTGCTTCAGCTATCCAAATTACGAATGTGCTATGCTAACATGACGATGTAACTGCTGAACATTTCACAACAAGAAATCATGCCAAAATATCCAATAAAGAACGGTGTGGGAAAATATGCGATCAATCATACAAATACTGGATCACGTACTACAATTAACTGTATTAAACACTGATGGAAATTAATTTAATCATGGCAGTTGAACCCCGAAGTTTGCCATGGCAACCTAACTTCTTCATTTTTTTCCCTCAGAAACAGGGTATTCTGCATCATTCAATTAGAATATGCATTCCCCCACAACACCCTAGTACAATATCGCTCAAAGGAATGCAAAAAACAGTCCTTCTGAGACTCACAGAGAAAATGTATTTTGATCGTACTGATTGAGGAGTGAAGAGTTCCATCGCCAGGCAAACAGGGACAGGAAGACTGGCAAACAACAATTGTGTTACCTCAACTATTACATTGCGGAATGCAGCGTAGCCTCACTCATTGACGGAATGATTCCAGGAACGGGAAAATGGTATGCAGTGACGTTAGCGTAGCAATAGTTAACTCCGGTTGTTTTCAGCTAGAACGAGAGGCATGCGCTGTGCATTCTCGTCCAAATGGTCCTTTTGGCGCAGACGGCATACATGAGAGGTTTGCGGATTATTAATGCCACGGAAATAGGAAAAGAATCACATGATGATGGCACCTATAAGCCTTCTCAGAGTTCTTTGCCAAAATGCAAACATAAAAGTTAGAACTTCGTTCCCCGACAGCCGCGCGACGATCGGCAGAACGCGCTGCAGCGAGGAGTACAAATTTACCGCCGCCGCCGGCGTGGCGGCACTGCGAAAGCTTGCACTCCAAACGTGTGAACACCCCTGCGTCCGCCCGCCGCTAGGGTGTCGCACCAATAGAATCAGCACTCGCGCGTTCCATAAACTTTCCTTAAACTACATTTTTCCTCAACTGATCATTCCGTAATATTTTTCCCATAAACGACAAGCATAGCCGCTGGAAATTTTTCCAACAAATTCCAGTGCTACGACATACAATACACAACAAAGCGTTCAGGAGAGATACAGCTTGCGACAAAAGTTCACGGAACACGGCATTGGCGTGTTTCTTCATCCGAGCGGCCTCCTGCAAGCTGTCCGGAAGACATCGAATAAGAAACGGATGACAGGCTATGATGTCCATCTCTCAGTATGCACGCCCGCTCCTCTTTGCCGGTGGTGTTTCCTTTCAATAGACAAATGTAACACCCCGGTGTACCGTAAACTTTTGTCCCAAGCTGTACAAGGGTAATTGTCGTATTACTTATTCCTCTGTGAGAGTAGACTAACTGGTTCGTTGACGCGATCAGGGGCGTTGAGGGTCCAGGTCCGTTACGTGATTCATTGATAAGGTAAATATTAAATTTTATCCTTACTCTACAAAAGAAACGCATATGATTCCGCCATGAACTCGAGATATAGCAACAGGCTACCGACGGCTTACCAACACGGTTTCCACAGGAACGGATGAATCTGTCTCTTCTGGAAGAGATGTACCTTCGGCTTGTCTTAGAACTGATGGTTTCTCGATGTTGTTGTTTTCTTTATATTTGTTTGTGACTCTAGTAAATTTCACCTGTGTTTGAGACTTTGTCCGTGTATGCCTGTGTCGTAGGTCCTGAACTTCGGAGGTTTTAATCAGGCCTCGGAACCGAAGCTGAATCGGAGCTGAACCGAACCACAACATTTTTCTCGAGTTGAACCGACCCGGAAGTGAACTGAAATAAATGTAAGCTTGCGGTTACCTGTTCATGAAACGGTTAGGCGTAATGTGCGTTGTGAGAGATCGGAACTACGATTTACACAGCACAGTAAGCGGCGTCGCCAACCAAATACGAAACCGAAACTAAACAAAACAAAACTGCAAAACTAAACTGAACTGCAACACGAATGCTCGAGGTATTTCGTCCTCTCAGCTATTGCGTTCATTACTTGCGTCAAGTCTTCCTTTTGACAGTTATAGGCATATTTTCGTCATCATCGCAACCATCACCACCACCGAGACGACCACCACGCGAATACAACATGTACGCGAATTCTGTCGTCCAGCAGCTCCAAGTTTTTATTTTGGGCTCTGAAAATAATGTCCAGTCACTGACCAGGTTGTAACAGGGTGTATACGATGAGTGAAGGTAGAGAGTGCAGTATGCTACTGTAACGTTGCACCTGAAATGAAGATCTTAAACACAAAGTGTTGAGGCGAACCACTGCCGTGTCGGAAACTACAAAATAGCCTTTCTCTTATTTGAAAACATTTTGGGCGGGTTGGTGTGTCATATTAAAATCAATAAATACCCCGAGTGCCAGGCTAACACGAGGACGAAAGGAAGAAACAGAAAAAGACAAACGTCGCACTGAACAGCCAACCTGTTTTTCTGTTTCTTCTTTTTGTCCTCGTCTTGCCTCGGTACTGCGATATTTTATCGATTTTAATTTGGTTTTTAGCCATTGTAGTCTGCTCAAAATTAACTTTCCTGAACCGGTTTGCACCGATGTTTTGCGCTGCTGCGGAGCTGAACCTGAACCGAACAAATATGTGTGAACCTGAACCCTAACAGAACCGGAATGAAACGGCTCCTATCCCTGTTTTTCATATTGTGGGTTGTAATCACCCGCTCGCTTGCTTTTCAGACATTCGCTTTTTAGTTTTCGTGTTTGTTAACTTGATTTAACGAACACATAGCCAAAAATACATAACTGAAGGTATATAACTAATACGGCCGCTGGGCTTTTAGTTGTTTTCTTTTTCCACCACGGCCTTTCTGTTTCCCCTTAGCAGCAAGCGATGGGTTGTGGTGCAAAAGAACTCTATAAGATAGCGACAGTAGACGAAGAATAATAAAATGTAAACGAGGGGAACTCTCAGGCGATTGCGATGCAATTTATATTCTCAGTGGAAGTACAGAACTCGTTTCGAGCACATATGTATGCTACTAATGCTGACTTCCTGTCATACAAGAGAAGATCAAATAAATATTTGGATAATCGAAACCGATGCTAAACTGAAATGCATTAAAAATGGTACTGTCTTGTGTCGATTGCTTTGTACTGCAACAGTTGTTTAAAGTTTCCTAGATAGGTCAATTCACTGTTTGCACATACTAGGAAAACAGAAAAACAACAGACTGTATTATTCGTTCCTTATCGTTTTCTTTTTGTAACACTGCAAATGTCTTTCCTTAGAATACCCACAGGAAACGTGGACTCCCTAGAAGGTGGCATTTCATGTACATCGACCTTGAACTTCTGGAGAGTGCTGACTCTGCATTTTTTGCTTTTCAGGCTAGACAAAAAGGGTACGATATATGGTGAGGGCCCAAACATAATAAGCGAGGATGACCGTAAGTAGTCCACATATATTGCAGTCCGTCAAAGTAATAAAAAAAAATCACCATTCGGTAATGGTGCGCAACGAAAGTATGTGACCTCTTGCCTCTAAAGCCAAGCATTCTCTGCCGCTGTGAGACAAAAATAAATAAATAAATCTAAATAAAGGCGGGTGGGACGATGAGGTCGACGAATACGTAGAGGAAGTTACGCAAGGGTGAAACAAGGAATGTAAGAAATACCCATTGCCCATACCCATTTGTCGCTGGCAGGCAAAGTACTCTAGAAAGCGATGTAGTGCACCAAAAGAAGGGCAGAAAATTGCAAAGCAGATTGTTTCTGCTGTTTTAAACGAAGTGTTATTGCTCCATAATGTAGAAGCCTGAGTCTGGGCACATAGAGGGACGAACGGTCAGGCTTTTACATTATGGAGTTCATCCACCAGCTGGCCTTCATGTGCGCCATCTTATCGGAAGTATTATTGCCACGTGGACTGAAATATATTGCTTGAGACGTCCGTTACTCCTGCATATTTCAAAGGGGGACCTCATGTTTGGCGCTCGTTATAGCCAGTGTGCGCTAATGCAAGGTGATATGACAAGGTGGACTACAGAGTAATGGCAAGTACTTGACGTACCAAGCACTCAAGTAGTTCTCTAACTACAGCGTACTTAAACTTTACTTGAAGTACATTTCAAATCGTATATTTTGTATTGTACTTAAAGTACTTTTTCCCAGTGGTTTCCGATCAGGTACCCAAGTATTCAAGCTTGAACATCCGATAACACATCACAAAAGGGTGTCAGAATGATCCATACGAAAGCGCTAAAATGACAACGAAAGCACCCAGATATCGCTATCTGTGTTCTTTCATCTTGTTTCCATCATTTTAGTGCTTTTAGTGTAGGATGGAGTACCAACAGTACCAGTCTGGAATTTTACCAAAAACGATTTTAGTGCTCTTAATGAGCAAATTTGTGTAAGAAAATCAATTTCTGAGGGGCTTGAATTGTTGAAAACGCAGTGAAGCTTCATGTTTATGTTGAACGAGCGATTGCAAAGACACACACACATTATGACACCGCAACCCGCAGAACGATGACGTGTTCTCTTGTTATTTCAGTTAACCCAATGCACGGTTCCAGTTCTTTTGCATATTGTTTCCTTCATTGACAATTAATAATCATTCTATATCACAATGAGTGAGTGGATTATAGGGTGAAGTAAAGCAACAGTCGGAAAGATGCATATGGTTTCACGTTTCAGTTTCACATATTACGTTTTTTTTACGTTTACTTTCATTTTCTCCATATTTTGTTTAAGCATGATGTATTCCATAATGGAAGCAAATAATGCCCAGAAATGTACAATCTCTGCTGGCTTGTGTTCTTTTTTCCCCCGAAATTTTGCAGTCTGTTATAACCGAAGATTAGTACAGAACATCACAAAACACATTTTGGTGCACTGTACAGATTTAGAAACTGCTTTCGGAGAATAGTACGAGACCAGTGCATGGCGGATGAATCTCTGACAGCTTTGCATAACAAAGCTTTCTTTTGCAGCATGTTTTTATGTGCTCCAATGACGCGTGCTTTTTAACAACTGGCAACAGTTTCACATATTTATATAACATGATGTTGAAGGCGCAATCCTTACTTGTCACTGTGAACCCTTGCTGTTATCAATTACAAACAGCTAAAAAAACGCAGCAGGGCAACACAAGCAAATAAAACAAGAACTCGTACAACACTGTAATTTCATTTATTATACATTCTATGACCAATAACTTATGCTGCATATCGTCCTCTAATGTCGTATGTCAGGGATCGACTACACTAGTGTATTATGGGGTAAATTGTGGGATAAATTTCACAGTGCACATGGTAATGTGTGTACACAGTGTCATGCATAGAGTGTGAAGTTTTGGAGAAATAATTATTCCTAAGTTGGGGGGGGGAGGGTAAAAATCGGTAAGAAACGTGATCTAAATTAATGCAAATTCAGGGTGGAAAAACTTCCAGTATGCTTATTCCTGGAGAAATCTGGCTCAGTTACTCCAATTAACTGTACCGGTTTGCTACTCTTTTGAATCCGCCAACCACGTTCGTTTGCTTTTTTTTTTAAACTGGCGCCTGCGGAGTCTGTCGAAAGCCTCATTGGCCTGATCCAACCCTTGCACCCAAAACGGCGAATCGAATCTTTCGAATCCATCAACCATGTTTGTCTGTTTCTTTTTGAAACTCGCGCCTCAGGAATCTGCGAAAGCCTCACTGGCCTGATTCGAATCCCAGAGCCCAAAACGGCGAATCGAATCTTTCGAATCCACCAACCACGTATGTTTGTTTCTTTGTAAAATTGGCGCGTTCGGAGTCCACAGAAAGCTTGATTAGCCTAATTAAGGGTGTGCCAGAACCACAGCATAAAGCTCCGACATTACAAGTTGAAAAGTAACATGGTTTTACTTTTGATTGTTTCTTAGTTCAATGGCAATAATTTAGACACGGGAGTTCGTGCATTTACTGTAGTCGATGAACAACATGTTATATTACATTTCAGAAGCTGTATGTGAATGCGTTTTCTCCTGAAAGTGAACTATTATTTAACTTGTTTTTGATTAAACAAATGTATCAAATTCTGCTTCAAAACACCTTTCAGTAGAAGGGTGTTTTGCCCCAGACTCTTTAAACTTGCGTTAAAGAAAGGTTTCGGAAGATTCGAGGCTTCGCAGGACCTTCATTGGATTCCGATTCGGATTCGGGAAATTCTTGATTCGTCCCATATCTATACACCAGCAGCAGAAAGTGTAGTTCGTTCAGCGTCGTTCGTGTTTGGTAACACGCTGGAAACTGCTCTCTTTCACTTGTGCTTCTAGGTTGGTTTGGGTGCGCTTTCTTATTCAGATTGAGATGCCTTGTAAGGAGAAAATCCGCAAAACGTTTCGCAAACTTCGTTCGTGTTTTTTCATAAAACATCAAAAACGTCGAATCCGAAACCGACTGCCAGCTTCCGGTTGAAATACCCCTTCCCTGCTTCGCCTCTTCCGGTGACGTAATTGGTATTGCTGGCGAGATTCCGAATGGACCAGCTGACGGCGCCGCCAGGCTGGTTGCAATCCCACAGCACCGAAAGCATGATCGCAGATGTTTCAAGCGACTGTTTGGCAGCAGATTTCGATTCAGAAGACCACAATTTATTACTGACAGCCTGACTACATAACAAACTCCAGTGAAGTCGGTTCGCGCACTGTTGCCCTAGTTCAGCCGGGAGCGCGCAGCCGACTGCATAATCTGATTAAATTCATTTTTTAATGGCTGCGATTGTTTCGAGACAAAATATTCCGGCTACATGTGTTTCACGCACACAATATTCCGATCGCACCTTCATTTCAACTGCGTTTTTTTGTTCGGACACTACCTTTCACGGTTGCAGAATGGGGTCTCCCATGCCGTTCCAATGGCATTCCGAGGAATAGAGATTTGCGATAATTCCATTCCTTTCAATTCCTCGGAAGGAAAAGGCATGGTCAGTTCCCACTACTGGAATCGCTTGTCAACCCAATTCCATTCCGTTAATTCCCTCAATAAAAGATACGGACCGGTAACCATACTGGCAAGTCTAGCAGTGCTAGAGGAGATTGACATTTCCAAGCACGTGAAAAGCACAAAGACAAGGTTATTTCACTCTTGACCGTGTGCAGGTGCAGTGCAAAGGGTGCGAGGGCAGAAACCAGCACGTTGAAACCAATACTGCCACCGGGGCACCCAGACCACTTCATTCCCATTCCTAGGACAACAACAACAACAACAACATATATATTGTGATGATGAAGTGGGGAGATTTTCCACTCTAGGAGTGAAACGCTACCCCATAGCTAGGGGTCTAATATGAGTGGTGACAATGATCAGTGATGACGATGAGAGATGACGGGAATTCCTAGGACAGTTTCCGCCGTACCATTCCAATTCCATTCCGGCGCTCTGGTAAATCTGGAATGATTCCGGAATCATTCCAACTCTGGAGTGGCAACTCCGCAACCCTGTTACCTTTAACGACAGTGTTACCGAGGCGGGCATTAAAGAAGAAATGAGAAAAAGCCGCGAGATACAGTTGGATCATTTCGGGGTGTCACGTTGGCTGTGACGTGGTCAGCGGTAGCAAAACGGATCGTGTTGTAGACTTTGGCGTTGTGCTGTTTCTTTGCATAAACAACAGGCTGTTTCATATCTACGGATGACTGCAAAAATTTTGCTCGTAAAGCGAAGCGTGACGAGCACAGGAGCCCCGAATAAACCCTGTGCTATTCCCCAGCACGCTCGCACTGACCGCACGAGCAACAATAATTTCGAGACGTGTTTACTGCGTAATCTTTGCATTGGCATTATTGTTCTTACTGTCTTTTTTCATCATCAAAATATCAAGTCTACTTCGCCTTTCACTTGCCCTTGCTCTTGTTCTTGGAATAACGTGCATATTCTCCCTTCCTATTGTTTGTTGCGTATGCATGATACTGCATGACGTAAGGGACGGAGTTCCTGTTGGACACTGATTCGAGATCTCTCAGCTTCATCGCTTCATCACAGCTTCATCACAGAGCCAGTCGTGCAAACATCATTTGTAATAATCAAAAACAGATTTCTAGTACGTCCACATCACCAGATATCACCGTTGCTGCAAAATAATTACTGTGGGCAACGAACCGTCAGGTGGGCAAACTTAATCTACAGACTCGACCACTATGGTGTCGCTCATGATCACAGCCCTGTCGTGACGTAAAGCCCGAATTACAAATGTAATCGACATCTAAACGTTGTGCCATGTGTTGCCCTATATAATGGAGGTACTTAGCTGGATTATATTAGATTAGATTAGGCAGAACTTATCTGCCTGCAGTAAACCCATCTTGGGTATTTGCCCACAGGGCTCTGAAAAACGTGAAGAGGCGGTTGCGTAATATCTTCTGAATGCCCACCCATAGAAAGGCTTCATCCTCATTATACCGCTTCCGCCACGCTATTAAACACCACTTGCTTGATGACGGGGGATAGATCGACTTACATTCACTTTTGCTTGTTCTCTTGCTCGTTCTTTTCTTTTTTTACCTCACATGACGGGCTCTGTTCTATTTATTTTGTTCTTGTCTGTTTCTCATTTTTTCCTCTTTGTCCATTGTTTCAATGTTAATACGTACCGTACCCTGTTTTTGTATACTGCTTTGTTTTGCCTTGCGTTGGTTTGTACTGTACTCTGATTTTTTATATTGTTTTGTTTTGCCTTGATTCTTATTGTAATACTACTGTACCTCCTGGTTTACTCAAATTGCATAGTTTGTTCTGTATATTTTATTTACGTAATTGTCAGTGAGTAATACGTTGTGAAGCTGTCAGTAAATAATTAGTAATCAGTAATTAATTTTACTGGGGGAGGGCCTCCCTCTAGCTCTGCTACTCTGCTCCCGTACTACCATCTTTTTAATGTCAATAACGAAATACATAGAATAAAACTTTGGAAAAGTATGTCAGTAGGAAAATCGGAATATAGTTAGAGGCGAAGGGTAGGTGAGCGCGACTTCTATATAGGCACGACAATAAAACTCTTCTATATTGATGCAAGCGCACACGTGTTCAGAGAGCTACTAAACAAGACACTTAAGATAGGATCAAAAATACATGAACAACCCATGGCAATGAAATTCGGAATGTTACCAACTACAAGATGTACTTGCCTTTTACTCGTGTATACTATTCCGGACTTCTGGTTCAGTGAGTGAGATGTGTGACAACGTAATAGTGAAATATGATTTAACGTTTGAAGGCCGGAGGAAGCCATCATAGCAGTCGGGGTATCTTGGTTGTAGGACATTCGAAAAATAGTCAGAAAAAGATAATGGCAACTTGCTTGAGAGTCGCTGGTACGTGATATTGTCTTTCAGAAAACTTATAGAGTTGCGATCAAGGGATGTGTTAACTTTAGTGTGGTTCTAAAATATTTTACGATTTTCCTTCAGCAGGCGCAAGAGGCCAAGAGGTCCGAAAAGATGCTTCCCTCTCTCCCAGTCTACTACGACCTTATGTCAGTCGCCCAATAATGAAGCGCGTTTTCCGCGTCGAATGAAATTCACTGGCTGACGTGACCTCACAACACAGCAGCAGCTGTGAAAGATCGCTGCAGCTGAGCAGACTCTTGTAAAGTAACATTCTGAGGAAATATGCGGTTCCGCATAGGAACATTTCGTGTGACAGGTCCTCAAGGTACGAACGTCATATCGTGCAAAAAAAAAAAAAAGACATGTCCGAGGTGATTTCCATGCACCTCTAATCTTGTCTGATCGCTGTTCTCCTAAGACATCCGCAAAAAAGAAAAAGGAAAAAGAAGAGCAATGAGATGGCGAGACGGGTAATCCTCCCAAGTCGGCCTCGACGATGTTTATATATTTTTTCGAGCAGAATACGGTATGGCAATAACTAAAGGCTAGCGCAGAGAGGAAAGTTTAAGTGGGTATAGAGGGTCTTCGTACATCGTAGGCTACCGCCTTTGCGTTCGTGGGAGATAGCGTTGGTGGTTCTGTGCACTGCGCGAAGCTCTCCTTCTGTTATAGGCGTGCGCAGGTCAATCAACGCTATCCCCTACGTACGCAAAGGGGATTGCCTACGATCTACTCAAACTACTGTCTTGTACCGTGTGCCGTGGGAGTGCCTTTCCACAATTCGAAGACAAAAATGCCTTTCATTCGATGATGATTTTTGATCGGAAGATCATGTAGTAAAACTGCACGTTTGCAAAACAGGTATATGTTGTAGGGGCCTAACATCTTTCATTGATGGAACTCTGTTAGTACTCAAACGCTTTTCCTTGTATATATACTTCAGATACCTCTCAACTTGTAATTCAAAAGCAGTGGAATAGCGTTTGAGGCTTGGTGGAGAATTATAAAGTACGCGTTTTCTATATATTCTCGCAGTATATGGCAAGACTAACTCCACATTGGTTTACTCCCACGACGGGAACTGCGATGTTACACTTTTCTATGGAGCAAATATCACTGGCGGACCATGTAAGTAATTTTCCTGTTCTTTCGTCTAAGGTCCGATACACACGGTATTTTTCATAGGCCAGTCACCGATGGCACGGAAGAGCTACCGTTTGATATATTCGTTACTAAAGCAAATAAGCAGTGAATCAGCACAATACGAATCGCTTAGCGCAGTGAAATGCAGCCTACACTTACTTGCGCATATATTATACTTCCGGTATAACGTTTGGTGCGAAAAGCGGCTTTTGAGTAGCTTCGCTATTAACCGCTAAACAACGCAACGCCTAATTCTGGAGCGATATATTGACTAAGTAGCCACTAAACCTGATTCGTTTTAGGAGACCACATTGGGGGTTGACGAAGAATTAGTAAAACATTTCACCACGCTTGACACACCTGTACTGTATAGTTACCACCACTTTGGTGTTACATTGATAAAGTGATCGAAACTGGCAGCGATATAGGGGGAGGTCGGGCAAGATGAGACAGAAATTTGCAATCGAACATGCAATTTTTATTTTCGTACGTTTAAAAAAAACTACCCCATAGGTACATTCTCAGAGGTCTAGAGCTTCTGATCTGTAAACCAGAACGGACGTACTCGGTTCTGAAACAAACACAGAACAAGAAATCCAAAAATGCTCTCGCATCTGTCTCATCTTGCCCCAACCCTCCGGGCAGGATGAGACATCGCGTGTAGAAAGATGAGGCACGCAGTGGTAATGAACTATAGAAATTAGTTTTTTTGCAATTCAAGCACCTACACAGCCCTCTTGAGCTCACCGCACACATGATGTGCAATAAAACTGCACAGAACCCTGTTGTATTTCCCCCCACCACCATGTGCACACAAGGCACCATCGGTCTGATTTGTCGCTGGTCGCTCACTTTTGAGTGCGCTTCTGTTTTGCTGGGAGTTCCCTAGGACAAACGAAACTTTGCTGTAAATCCTATGCAACACGAAAAAGAAAAAGGAACCTCTGCGCAACAAGAATAAAGCCACCTGATAGTTGAGTGATCACTTTCTTAATTACAAAAAATTCAAATTACAGTAAGTTGTCACGTCTTGCCCCGTGCATATAAACGAATGCATTATTTTTTCACTTGCACAACGGATAACCAAGAATACCCATATTTTGCGTATATCTTGATGAATGAATAAAGTAATAGGATGTGTACTTACACTGACAGAATAAGCCTGCAGCACGCTGCTGCAGAGCTGACAAGAAACACGACTACAGAAAATTGCGCCTGTTTTGCGGGTCTTTACATTCCCGCCAGAAGTAACCGATTTTTTTTCTTCAACGCAAACACCAATCGGGACAATTTTGACGTGCAATAAAGCGGACATGCAGAGTCACCTATGAATAAAGTTTCAAGCGCATGGAGCAACTCGTCTCTGAGACAGGCGGCGTCGAACAACAAATGTCGCGTCTTGCCCCGTGCCTCATCTTGCCCCACCTTACCGTATACTTGGTGTTTTTCAGCATTTACGTTTGTTGGTTTGTTAGTTTTGCATTTAGTTTTACGAAAATTTCAAGAGAGCAGGATAGATGTTATTTCTCGAGTTGCTCTTAATATCTAGGCAGACATCGTCTCGAAGAAAGTATGCAATTATTGGATGACTAATTACCTAAAATTCATGAACTAAATTTCTTATCGGGGAATTTTGAACACAAGCGAGATAGAAGAACGGGAAATAACCCTCGTTGAAATCAGTTTTTTTTTCTTTTCAAAAATCAAGAAAAAAGCGCGTGCCGGGAACTATCCACGGCTGAATTTCGATATGCAAATGAACCGAGACATAAAAAAGCGCGCATCAGGAGCGCATCACCTTATAGCCGACGGATATGTGGGCCGGAAAGTGGTTTATCTGGCACGCAGATCGGCATCTGCTCCAATTATGTCCATCGCTCCAAATCACGAGGTGGTCTGACGTGAAATGTGCGCTGTACTCCATGCGTTCCCATTCTCCACGGTTTCGGTTTCGACTCGTATGCATATCTAAATTCGAGGATGGTTCTTTTAACGAAGGCGGGTGTTTCAGAATTTGTTAAGCGTGGAATGGCGTTTATCGAGGATAGTCTCCGAATTTGCTATCTCGCCTATGTCCGAAAGCCCCTAATTAAAGAGCTATTTATTGATTTTTAAGTCGTTAGTCACCTTGAGGTAACATACTTTCTTCGAGAGGATGTCCACTTCGCAGTGGAACTCGACTGCAAAAACCACATCTATGCTACTCTCATAGCTTTTAATAAAAATAAAAAATCTGTTCTGAAAAAGGACCATGTATTTACTGTGATAACACCTCCAAGTTTAATGGCGTGGTCTGCAATTTATTTGGAACTCCTATGCAGAATTATGGAAGCCATACACAGAGTGAGAACTAGCGAAGTGCTATGGTACACAGAGGGAACTTACAGGGAATTCAATCAAAGCTTGTTAACAGCTTGCAAGCTTGTTAACAAACATAACACCTTTTCCCGGTATTTCTTTTCCCTGCCTCTGTTACAGAATTACTCTTCAACCTTCTATTTTTATACTAGATATTACGGTTTATTTTTCAACAGCAGGGTGAAGGGACGAGATTTTTAGGAAAGCTAAATACGAAAGTGTTAGATTGTTAATGGCTAACACTTACATCTGATTTGTTGGCTCGTGAACTGGACAAGGCCCCTCGTGACTTGCAGCTGTGTTGAGCGGTACACAATGCTAGCAGGTTGTGCATACACCGAGTCGTGCATATGATCTATGATATTGTAAGTCGACATCCTCATCAATACATACTGGACTCAAGTATAGGAGCTATGTCATGGCCGAGCCACCCCCAATTCAAAGGACACTTTGCCATTTGGAGATTATGTAAACTCCCAACTTTACGCAGAAATTCGTAAAACTGTGTGAAAAAAGCTGCAAGGTGTCGGTATAGAGAAAAACATGGGCAACGAGTTAGCTTTTTTTCTGTCTAAACCAATGTACAGTCGAACCTTCTTCAACACGACACACCTGAATCCTCGTTTTATGATTATTTTGCTCAGAAACCAAATCCTCCCTGTGTACATCCTCGTCAATGTCACAACTGGCTTAAGCATTAATGAAAGATGTTCTTTTTTTGGCCGGAGCACCGCAGTATAAGCCAACGGTGGAAGTTGACGAGGCCTAGAAATTTCCTCAGTTAGCGGAGTGAAGTGTGCCCAGGAAAGCATTATGCCTTGGTCTTGTGTCTTTTGGATGGAAGTGGCATATGCCCTGCGAAGTTACCTTGTGTCTCATAAGCTCCACGACGAAACATTTGCGGCTATTGTTGACGAGGCTCTGTTCTACCGATTCTGAGTATTATAGAACGAAATCGAGGAGGCAGATTACTCGCAATCCATGTTGCACGGAGAACTTACCAGGCGTGTGCATGAAACTTCGTGAACAGCCCCGCACGAGACTACATGTTACGTCACGCAGGGTACAGGAGGCGGGAGAGGGAGCATTCCAGAGTTTCGATTTCGTTATATGCTTCCCAGCAGGGTTGCAGAATGGGGTCACCCATTCCATTTCCATTCCGAGGAATGGAGATTTGTGATAATTCTATTCCTTTCAATTCCTCGGAATGAAAAGGTATGGTCAATTCCCACTCTTGGAATGGCTTTGCAACCCCATTCCATTCCTTTAATTCCACCAATAAAATAAATAGGACCGGTAACCGTACTAGGTAGCCCAGCAGTGCTATAGAGGATATTGACATTACCGAGCACCGAGAAAATGCACAAAGACGAGGTTATTTCGCCCTCCTCCTCTCCTCCTCCTTCTCTTCATTGCATCATCATTACAGGAGTTTGCCACCAAAGTAGCTGGTGCAAGCGATATGGAGTTGCGAGCCTCACACTAGTGAAGCCAAAATATCCATTTTATTTTTTCTTAAAGGGACTCTGACCAGAAGTTCGACAAATATTTCGTTTGCATCTATTACGAAGGTATAATATGCCTCCAAGCCACACGCGAAATATTTTGGCTGTGCGCGGAGGCAAAGTTTGCCAAACAGGGAGCTGAAAACCGGCTTCGCTTTTCCCCCTCAACTCGCGCAATCGGGGCCGAAATCTAGCCTCTTTGCAGTGGACATCCGCCAATTTCCGTGTGCCTGACGAAGTCACGAGGGCCACGTTTCATTGGGCGCCCGGACCGGAAGTTCTGTTGTTAGTGAGTCTGTGCGTTGGTGAGAGCGCCGGCATCCGTCCGGAATGCCCGATCGGGCAATATGGACGTCGAAGGCAGAAATGCGGAGACTTCGAGCCCGGAACTTCTTTCTGACCTTTCTGCGATCGAGACATCGAGAAGAAAATTCTGCGTGCTGAACAGCTCGGTAGGCTTTCGAAATGTCGCCGATGCCGCGAATGCGAGACGAAGTTAGAGCTCTACGAACATCAGTTACAGATGAAGTAAACAGCATGAGTCGCCTGTCTTCAGGTAAGCGATGAGCTTTTTAACGCACACTGTGATCGAACATGTAACCGTTCGCAGAAATTTCGTGTTCTGATATCTAATGCGCACTTGCTGTTCATGGTGCCGGTGTGGCTGGTGTGTCATAATGCCGAAGGAGATCGAATGCTTGTGCTGCAAGGAGCTCGAAAACACTGCCGAATGACTGCAGTATGAGTGCATTACAACCCACAAAGATTTCCAACTTCTATTCTTCAATATGACTGTCCTGAAGGTCGCATATTGAACTCCGTGGGCACGCGAACCTATGAGCGACTGTATTCACAAGTAAGTCACATGTGTCCTTGTCGAACGATGTTAAAATAAAATTTGGGCGCCCAAAACTGGTTTGGTCCTGCAATAGAGTCGTTAAAAACTCCAGTACAGGGCGCAGCACATAAAAAGGCTATACAGTACACGACTCTGAACTGGAGAAAACCAATATAGGCAATTTTGTAATTGTCAGTGTGCTGTGTCCTGAGTCACGTTTTTTATGTATTGCCCTGTGCATAAGGTTTTAGCGTAGGTTTTTAGTGATATTGAGTGTTCTTGATTGTCGATTCAGTGAAAAGTAAAACAACTTTGGGTTCTAAAAGAACACAGCATGTGTAGTAATGTACAAGGTGTGGGCAGGTAAACTGCAGTTACTCTCAGGTACATGTAGAAATGACAATGCACACACACTGTACTGTAACCGGTTACCTATTTGCCTAAACTATATTTTATGTACATCTGTGTAGACGATGCAGATACACTGCGTATCGCCAGTTTGCAAGGTGAGTATGGCACAAGCTTGGAAAAAACAAGATCATGGCCATCCCAGCCTGTGCAGTGAAGAGGGTCGGGCAAGCCTTTCCCACAGAAAATGGCACAGGCTTCAAGTACCCAAGATCCTAACTGGGGGTACCTCTTCGCACAGCTCGTCTATCACATTTAAAATAATTCAGCATCTGTATTTAGGATGATCTATAGCTCTCAGGATGATGCATGGTTCATGAGTTCAACATGTTGTGTTGAAACACAACACTAGTCCTTTTTAATGAGTCTTGCGGAATGATAGATGAGCACTCCTTTCGTGACATTGTGTACCTTTGCTACAGTGAACAATTTCTTGAGCAAGACTGATGAACGAACAAAAAATAGAGTCTTGTCTTCCAAATATGTATGTTCCTTGTAACTTCCGTATTTGTTAAGTGACCCATGTTGATGTCCCCCCTCATGTAATGCCTGCAATGGCCTTTGAGATATATTCATAAATAAATAAATATCAAAACCGGAAAAAGATGTAACACGTATCCTCTCTTTGTGTGAATGATACATAGACATTCTCAGAAGATTTGTACATAGTCACACTTTGCCTCATTTTGCATAAAGCCTAGTTCCACCTCTTATATCATCTCCGCGCTTCAATCTCCAAAGCAGTACAAGGCTAAAGTAATCAGCTACTACATAAAAAGAAGGAGGGGAGGAAAACAAATGCTGGCACATCTAAAATTCGAAGAAACCCTGGTACTTTCACGGGGCTACTCACGGCTCAGTGCTGGATCAGATCCCGATGGAAAACAGCTTTTCTGAGCCTCAGTGATAGATTCCCTTGATTGCACTGACTGTGAGGCACATCTCATTGGCTTGGTGGCAAGTGGGCTTGCGTCTGATAGTAAGATTTGGAAGAAAGGGAGCAAGGAACATCTCTCTACGGTCTTAAGAAGGATATCAACGTTACCTGTCAAGGTACAGCATTTCATGTTGCTTTCAGTAAGTACAACACTCCTCATAGCAGTTACCATTCGTGTTGGGAAAGCATGCTGAAGTTAGCTCAGGCAGTGCATCCAGAACTGTGAATCGGGTTCATAGAGAGCACCTGGTGAGAGGGACAGCAACAGTGTCCAGTAAAGACTCTCCAGGAATTTTGTGCAGGTTTGGGGGTCACACCTTTTAATAGTGTTGATGGAAAGCAGGGTGTGTGAATAACTGACTTCTGGTAGACGAATTCTTGTTATTTATAACCAGGTACCCATGTTCTAGTAATCTAGAAAAAGCCAGGCTCTCTTGGAGGAAATTGCTAATGAATCTGAGTGTCTTTTGTGGAAACAGGTCGTAACTGCCTTTCTATCCACCCTTCTTAGTTGCCCTAGCAAAAGCAAATATGTAATGCTGTGCACCATATCTGATGCTAGCACACTAATTGCTTTGAGTGTTCTCAGGCTTCTGAAATGGAGCTACCTCGTACATACGCTGTGCCATGTCGGCAAGAACATAAATCAGACTGCCTTTACTTTTTAAATTGGCCCTTCAGTGCTTCATGTGACTGCAAGAATGGCACCCCCAAAACAATAGGCAACAAGAATGATTTCTGCAATGTATTGAGCTTTGTAAAACAACAACTTTATTTGAAAATATATTCCAGAAGCCGGGTGACAACCTCATAATGTAGCGTCCTTTACTGCAAACACCGCTCAACACAACGAATAAAAACAGAGCGTAAACGTTTTGTCGCCTATCCGGGTGGCATCATCAGTACAACAGAGGCCAAAGATGAGCACATCAGCCTATCTAAGAGGGAATCTTACACATCCGATAGGGGGCCACGGTATGTATTACAGGCTGAAGCATCACGCCTGATAAAGCAGGATTCTAAGAACTTTCTAGGGTCCCATCGCTAGTCATGAGCAAAGGTTACTGCACCATCAAAATATATGTCCCTTAGGACAGCAGTGGTAGACTGATTCGGTCCTGTTTAGTTAAGCTAAGCATTAGTAGCCCTGGCTCTTTTAGTCTTGTCCCACGTCTTTTGTCTATCTCGCCAATGTAGGTTGTATCAGATTCTATGCACTCAACTTGATATGCACAGTCAAAATGCCTGATGGGCACAGTGCCCTCCAAATAGCGTATGAAATACATTGGATGAAAGGAATGCGGACCACCGATTTGACTCCTTTGATGTTGTTTTTGATTGTTCTCTGTTGGAGGGATGATGCCACCTGGATAGGCAATGAAACGTTTACTCTCTTTATTCTTAATTGTTGTGTTAAGCCAGTGTTCTGAGTAAAGCATTTTACATTATGAACTTTGTTTGAATGATGATTAGTGGCGAGCTTCATACCCTGGGCCACTACTCTAACAATTGCTTGTGGTAGTGTGGCGAAATGGAATAACGAGCCTTGTAGACAATTTACTTGGCAATATATTTATTTCTCTCTCATAGGTTGAAGAACCCAGTGTGGTGTTACATAACGGAGGGGCACGTAATTATACAAGACCGATCACCAAAAGGCCTTGCTTTTGACTTTGACTAGATTAAAATGTGAAGCGATTGTAATATAACAAATGCTGCATGGTGGCGATATGATAGGTTCTCCTCACGAGTTGTCGCCACAGTTACGGTTAGTTGAGAAACTGCACATCCAGGTAGCAGGATCAAATTTTAATTAGGCTACTATGGCCAACACGCGAGCGTAGAGCACAGTGTCAAAAGCCCTTAGAAAATAAAAAGAATACTACATCTACGTGGACCCAGAAATCAAGACAGTTTGAAATGCTGTGAACGAATTCCATGCACTACGTTAGTTTTGCCTGAATACCCTTTTCTAAAACCATGCTGGAATTTAAAAAAAGAAATTGACAGAGTCAACTTGGTTGACAACGTGGTAGTACATGATGTGCTCCATTAGTTTACAGGGAACCCTAAAAAGTGGAGCTGGTTAATAGATAGAAGGAGCATAGTTGTCACCTCTTCTGAAGACAGGAATAAGCTTGAGACCTATGTCCTCGACTCGCACACATACTAAGAACCTTTGACACAGATTAACGTATCTTCGTTCCAGCTCTTTCACTTTCAGATGTTCATCTCTGTTGAGTGGTCTGTCATTCTTGTAATACAGATTGGAATTGAAATGCAGGTGCATAAGGGATGCTCTGAAAGAAAAGTGTTTGGTTTTAGTGCTCTTAATGTTTCTGAAAACGAAAACAAACTTCACGGTGACTATTCTTCTGAAATGAGCAATTCCAGGACGACAGCAAAAAAATATATCTTGCCATATCATGATATCCATCTGGCACTTCAATTGAATAATGGCAGTTGAAGATGACGATGATTCAATTTAATGACGCATAAGCAACTCGGGCTATAGTGCGCCAAAACCATGGTAAAACTGTGACTTGTTAAATATCAGACGATTATACTAAAATAATATACTTTGTTGGTTGGTAAATTGAGATATAGACAAAAACATGATATGATAAAAATAAGCAATTGAAGAAAAGGCAATTGTTGGCTTTGTGTGACTGATGTCGAGTTTGCCACACTACGTGTTGAATAATAATGACGCTGATACGCTGTAGCATATAAAGTACAATCATACACACGCTCAATATGTGGTGGATATGTGAAACCAATATACACATACTTACATTTCAAACTTTCTTGAAAAAGGCAGTCCAAGTCTGTCGGATTTGCCAGACTCTATACAAAGCCAGTAAGCACAGTGTGGAATGACTGATTCATCTTTCGAAGGCAGAGGTGCAGCTACAACGACGCTTCGTCATCTCAATGCTTCGGAGCGGCATAGCCTAGTAAGAAGCCATCAGAAGGATCTCATAAAGATAACTTGGTCGAAAAAGTGGAGGGTTCTGTGGGATATGTAAGAAAGCATACGCGTTACACAACAGCTACGAGAATGATCGACTGCACCTGCATGGTTTTCAGTACGTAGACTTGGAACTGAAAAATAAATGTGCTAACCTTGTTGATACTACTTTTCCGTCAGGACCACACGAGAACACATTTGGTTTTTTTAGTTGAAGGTATCATCAGGTCACCATGCTCCTCTGAGATGCAGCAGACAGAAGTTCGCTGAGGCGAGTGACTGCCGTTGCGGTTCGTCGCTTCGTAGCAGATCAAGAACAGTACACCGCAACGATAGGTGAAACGTTCAGAATATGGTGACCAACTCCAACACCAACCCAATGACCCGAACAAAGAGGATGAACCGGGAGTCACACAAGTTCGCAGTTCGCAAGCTCGGCATACGGCATCCATTACAGCTGACCGGATACGGAAGCATATATCGAACGCCGTGTACAGATTGAAAAGAAAATCGTAGAAACTGTTGCAGGTGATAAATGCAGTGTATATTTTTCTTTTTGAGGCTCTGTAACAAAAACATATTAACGTAGAAATGCCATTTCTTGAAGGAAATTGACAGATATTGCGTGACCACGTGACGCGTTTGAGCCAATTGTGGGTGTTGCGAGTGGCCCCCGTGTTTACGTCATCTTGATGGTGGGCCGGGGTGGATATTCTATATAAACGTATGTTTTCTCGGTTTGACGCTAGGCGTGCTGCACTCGGATGAAGTCGAATGTTTAAAATTCGAGTTTAGAGAAACCGTGGGGTTTTAATGCGTGAATTTTCGCATGGAGAGTCCTTGTTGGGTGCTTTATCGACTACAAGTACGAAAGAGCTCCCACAGTTTCTGGTCAGAGTCCCTTTAAAACCAAAGCAAACCATCGCCCTTGACCGTGTGGCACCCAAACCATTCAATTCCAATTCCATTCCACCTGCGAAACAAAAAAGCCGAATTCCATTCCCATTCCATTCCTAGGACAGTTTCCAACATTCCATTCCAATTCCATTCCGGGATCTGATAAATCTGGAATGATTCCGGAATCATTCCAACCCCAGAGTGGCAGCTTCGCAAACCGGCTTTACAGATCTTTGCCAACTAACGAGTTCCCGGCCGCGAAACCGACTTTGTTCCCTGTTTTGTGAAGAATAGACCGAACTTTAAAACACTGACACTATAACAGTTTCGAAACGTACCGCAGTCTCCCTTTAAATGCATCATCAGTACCATCAGTGATAGCGGTGTCTACCTGTCCCTTCGTTTTTATTTTGGCTCTCACTACTTAGTGCAATGATTTAATGCAATTTAATGCAAGAAGAGAAATAGTATATGTTCGAAATATGGACCTCTACCCGAGAAACGTCACCATGACGCTTGTAGACAGACTGAAACCGAAATAAATCGGAAGGGGAGGGCTGGGTTCCACGGATGTTTACTTTTTCGCTGACTCCTACTGAAAGAAAAGTAGGACCGAAGGTCGCGTCCCTTCAGAGACCATCGTAACCGCCTCAAGACCGTGGCTTTCGGGCGCGACCTTGTTAGCCCCCCGCTTCGAGCGTAGTTCAACTCTACCAAATTGGAGGCGCTGTCGAACACTATGACGTCATTTGTTTACAAACAGGGAGAGGGCTATTGGCGTCTCTCGTCAGAAACTGTTCCGTTAACACGGATGTATAGTAATTTAAACTTTGGTTGTATTTTATATAGGGTGTTTCGCTTGTCCGCTACAATTTTTTTAAGCTGTGAGAGCAGCACTGATGCCATTATGGCGGGTAGGTTACGTGGCCAGGTGAACGTCCTGTGGGAAAGAACATGCATCTCCTGGACGCTTCCTAACCAAAAATTCATAAAACTTTTAATTAGATGTTTTCGCAAAAATGCCAGACAACAGTATTGATTACGACCGTTATTGGAATCCACCTTCTTTCTGAAAAATCCTGAAACGACCACGTAATTTTGAAACATACATCGCCAAACTTTTGTATGCAAATAAGGCGAAACCAAAACTTCCCACTTCGTGAGCGTAAAAAAACGACATCCTTTCGGCTTATCTGGGCCGGAAAGGGGTCTGTGCGGCCATCAGCCCAGGTTCATTCCTGTCAGCTCTAGCGCAACGAAACACGGGACCCTCGATGCGAACGTTCTTTCCCTATTTTTTGCACTCGAGAAGTAATATGGGCCCGTGATATCCAATCAATATTTTGCAGATCTTCAAATGTGGCAGCGCAACGGTACGAGATCCAACAGCAACGCAGTCATGTGTTGCCAACGCAAGTTTAAACTCGAACTTAAGAAGCAAAACAAAACGTCCAGCAACTGGAATGTCTTCAACAGGAACTGCAAACCGTACCCGGAATCCACATTTTCATGAAACCGTACCTGTACAAATAAAGATGCTGCATTTCAATCCGTGTTTATCAGAGTTCCTTTTTCTTGCTTAAATAATTGACGATCAAAAAGCTGCGGCACATAGCCCACATAATATCAACGGCTGTGCAATATGCTATAGCTGCTGTTTGAAGAGGTAGTGAGAGAGGGGCGTGCACCCTTTTTCTGTGACTGTTCCCAAGGCGCTCTGAGGCAAAGGCACGACCTACTAGACTATAACGACCATGTCATAATGGGCAACCCCTATGAGGAGCCCGTCCGCACGATCCGCTAGGGGAGCTGCTAATCGGCCCGCGAAATCTACATCATAATTGGATAACAGAAATTTGAATTTTAAACACGCAGAAGCGCACGTACGGCTACCGTAGCAGACGACAGCAACAGCTCCAATAAAAACGCATAGAATGATGATGCTAATCAACTTTAGAGTGAAACGTCTTCCGTGGGATATCAACTGCTTGTGCAAAATACTAAGATAAGCTGAAGTACAAAGTATTCCAGAAGTTGAGGAAGCAATAACCGGGCCGGTGAGTAGCGCCACCGTTAGCTTCCAGATGCGGCGTTGGGAAGGGGTGCCTATGACATAGTCGTTGTTATAATCTAGCAGGTCGTGGGAAAGGGTTAGATGAATCCCCTTCGAAGTCGGCACCGGACTTCGCCTCTCACCCGAGTAGCATGCCTCAGTATGAGACAGGCAATAATCGCGCAATTAATATCGACACAAAAACGCTACCAGCGGACATTTACATATATAAAAGAGTCGCAAAAGAGAACAATGGCATGGGTAGTGATGACCTGCTAAGGGTGTGTTGATAGAATGTGCGTGTGTGCGTGCGTGTCCTGTCCCTGTCTGTGTGTGTGGAACAGCGTAGAAACGGCAAAGTCACTCCTCACTTTCCGATATTTGAAACGTCGGGTATCTCCGTCCTGTAACTTGGTTGGAGATTTTCGTTACTATCATAGTTGTCACCCAACCAGACGCACTTGTGTCGAATATGTTCACTTTCAAGACAAATCCCTGCATCGAATGTCTTCACAGAAGTTTTATTCAAAATGGTACATGATTTTCTCGCACCTGACACAAGGTCATGGCCTTCGACCTACTATGGCCACTAACATCCAACCTTCCCAAGAATCCGCAACAAAAGGTAAGCAAGGTGATTCAGCGAACTACTATGAAGCCCACCATTTTGATACGATAAGCGCAGCAATACGCGTGTCATTTGAGTCCGGTACTGTGGAGTTGGCTACAAGTTCACATGTTTGGTCGTGTTGACTTCACTCTGCACTTCTATCTAGTGTCTCATGGCAAATTTGTGAGAACGTGAGGACGTCTTTTTCTTACTTCCGTTTTACCACCGTGAAGCAACTGTCGCTATGAGTGGGTACTGACGTGGATAGAGGACAGCAGGAAACACGGGCCGATACGGGGTTGGTATGCGTCCTGGGCCGACTTCGAGGAAAACTTCGTCTGGGCATTATTCAGAAAACCCAGAGGGAACCTCATTAAACAAAGCAGCTGGTAGTAATTCAAACCCACCAAGTCCCAATCTTCAGCACGACCTTTGGTTACTACCAAAGAGCTGATCTGGTGGGACGCCATTGCACCGACGAATAGCTCCTAGTTCAAAATACATATATATTTGTGGAGTATTGAGATCAGAGATTGCATTTTCATGCGGCAGCAACAACAGCTTTACTGTTAAGACAAATCCAGGGCAAAAATTGGGAAACACGGGTTCGAATAATCACTCCCAAGGACGAGGGCCAATCTGCAAGGCAGGCTCTACCGTATTCAGCGAAGTGTTACGTGAGGCCAATCCTTGACCTACCGAAAGGCATCATGTATTCCGAACACTATTTCGCGTGTAGCTAAACAACCGCGCAAGTAGTAACAATGTCCATCGGAATATGTTTATTAAGCTTGGTTCGCACTATTGCGTTTCAATGCGTCCATCAGCGTTGCGTTGCGTCTGTTCGCCAACCGACGCCAGCCGACGCATGGATTTGCCGCACAGGGCTGGCATCCAATGTATTGCTCCGTAGACGAAAGCGTGATGGGCGAACGCAATGCATCCTGGACAGGTCCTGGTCGCACGTCACAGCAAACGTCAACACACAAGGCACACGCAGGCAAACGTCAAGGCACACGTGACATTAAAGATGGCGGCACCCGTGATCGGCGGCCAAACCCACTGATCTCGATTGTAAAAGGCTGGATCGCGGATAGGGAGCGCGAGCGTGAGGAAACCGGCCGCCATCTTACTGTACCCACAACAGCCGCCGCAGCGATCATGGCAACTTCTTGCAATTACGGTCGTACCAACCGTAGTGGCAAGGATACAGGGCCTAAATTTCTACAGGTGAGTAATTCTTTATCAAGGAATAAATAGGCGTCCATTCTGTATATTTAGTTGACCATTATGAAGTGTTTTTTTGCTCAAAACGAGCACTGGATGCAGGTTGCTTGATCGCTCTTCCGAGGTTCAATCGAGCACACTTGCATGTTACCTGGTGGCAAATACAGTTTGAGTGCATAATGTGCTTGAAAGAACATGTTATAGTACACTGGTACTGTTGTCATCAATATATGTGCGAGCACTCGAGCGCTTTTTTGCATGCATTGCTAGCATGGTACACGGTGTTCTCTGCGGAAGCAAGTGCCACATTCATTTCTTTGAATTACCTTCGCGCACAAGTTCGATATTACGTCATAATTAGACCAAGATTGTCACCTTTTTTCATGTATTGGTATTGGTTTGTGCCCTGGTTTGATTTGTGACACGGAATGCTACGTGACGGTGGTGTGGCGCGTCTTGGATACGCCGTGTGTCTCAGCTGTATCGTCAGCTTGTTACGATAATAATAATTTGTAGCGTGCCGTGCTATTTGTAGCAGTTTTTAAGGCAAAAGTGGTCTCTCGTCAATACAGGTTTCGTCATGTGGACTACCCAGTGAATAATCTGTGCAGTGTGATACGACTGGGTGTACAGATAAGTATCAAGTTCCTCATCCACTGGTTTCTACTTTACAGGAAGGAACCACCTCAGTGCACGCACTGTGGTTAGCCTCTCTCAAATTTGCACATTTTCTTACATGTTCACATCAGAAACACACCTTAGGCTCCTTCACCCAGCAATATAATAATTATAATTCTTTTTAGAAGAGTTCCCATATTCTTTTTAGAATAGTTTTTTATCTTCTCAATTTTTAGAAGATACAGGGATTGTAATCCATGTTTTAAACTGATGTTTTAACATTTGTCCAATGGATTTATTAAACAACATTCATTTTTAACTGGTTGCACCCAAACCAATGTTCTGATGTATTATTGCCTTTGTTGTCGATGCACCATAAAAATTGGAATAATCATCAATTGGAATAATCATCATACTCAAGAAATGGGTGCAGAACCTGCGTAATGCCCACAAACTTTGACTACCACAGCACCTCCAGAAAGTAAAGGCATATGTGTCACATGGGATTTTTAAAGGCATTCACAGTATATAATACCTTGTATGAACTGTTGTAGATCTAAGCAGCCTCTGAAGTACACTCTCAGAAATTAAACATGTCAGGGAACTGTGATAATTGTTTCAGTTAATAGGCATGCACATATATGCTATAAGAAGAAATTTACTTATTGAGGATGCATTTCTCTGGTACTGATGTTGTATACATCTACCGTTGATCACATTCAATTTAAAATTCAGCATATATGAGAAAATATCACGAGTAAAGTTGCTATTCTTTGCTCATTCCAACATAAAATTGAGTGCTACAAATTTAGACAGTGTACCTGTCCATTGTCATCCCTAAAATATATATTGTCATTGTAGGAAGGTCACAAAACAATAAATGTAGTCTTTTGCGACCTCCCTGCACGTTCATTGTATCCTGAAACGCATAAGTGCAAGACATAAATGTTGAACTTGAAAAATGTATACTCTCTTTACTCATCATCAGTGATCTTCTTTACAAAAGCATATCGTGTTAGACTTTTTTGTTTATGCTTCACAGACAGGATACACGAGGTCCAAAATGACAAAAGCACAACTGTTTCAAGCTCCAAATCGTTCTGTTGCAATTTGCAGACCATACGTGTGTAGTGCAAGAGGGCCCTTGCACATCAAAGGGTAAGATGGGAGTCACAGTTAATGAAAGTGGTTCCTATGAGAGACTTCGAAGCTGAAGAAAATTGTGCAAACTGCGGAAAGTGCCATAGAAGATCTCCAGAAAGCGTGTCTGGTCTCACAACGGTGCCCCTTTTAGATGACGATGATACTGATTGGTGTTTCAGATGTGGAGCTGCATTTTTTGTAACCTGCTCCACATAACAAGCATGACAAAGTCAGTACTGGATAGCAGGCCCCCGTCCCTAAGCAGCTTTGCTCACGCTGCAATTGTATTCAGCAAAAGCATGTGAGTACTCGAGATGGACATTCAGTTTGGCACAACCGCGCCTGCAAATACGCAGAACAAATGAAGGAAGCAACAAACAAACATAAAAGGGCTGTACTTCAAAAAGAGATAAGTCCTGTGTCTCAAGCAGGTGTCACCATTTCCTAAGTAACTTAACTGATTAAGCTTACATCACTACCTGATTAGCTGTTCTAACGAGCGCGAACGAATTGCGTGAAGTAATTATTTGAGCTGCTTCGGTGTGTCCATATTTGCGAGGCATGGCACCCATGTCATTCACTAAAAGACTCTTTCTGCGGCGATGCTTGATATAAATCATACTAAACGCATACACGGCTAAAACAACGGCTGAGAGTCTACAGAACGATATCTTTCTGTCATGGGAGTATATCTTTTCCCGGACCGTTCGTGACGGAACAATTTTTGTCCAGAACGCTGCACGGGATATTATATACATGGTTGTTGTTAACCTCACATCGTTTCTTATTGAAATATTGGCTGGGAAACGTGCTGTAGTACAATTCCCAGCGCTGCACTGCAGTGACGGTCTAGTTCCGGAATGCAAAACATAACATTATTAAGAATCGAAAAGCAGGGCACCTGCGAAACACTGTTAGGATACATCAGTATATTGACACCTTACAAAATCGCGTGACAACAAACAATGATCAACGCCTGTAGCGCAATAAATACTCACAATCTCTGTTGCCTCCCATTGTTTCCAATGGGCACACACAGCGTTTTAGGGCCCACCAACATGGCGGCCCGAATGCTTGCCTCTCTCCCAGGAGCCCCTCTCCCATACGCGATCCAGCCTTTATACATAGAGATCAGTGGCCAAACCGTTTGTAAACAATGCGGCTGTTGTTTCTGCACGACGTTTTGGATGTTTTTCGGTCACGGTAATTATTTTTATCAGATAATCCGTAATAAACCGCGAAGTTTTGCACATAAAACCTTGTACACTCTCGGAAAAGCAACTCTTAAAATAACTCTTACTCCGTGTTTTACTCTTAGTAACCGTAATATGCGACGACGACGACGACGACAACTTCTCTATCTCTTATCATGTATTTTACTTGTAGTATCCGTTAAACCCCGCACTGTATCCGTTAAAGGTCAGCTATGCCGATATCCCAAATAGTCGAAACGGTTGTGATATTCTGAAAGCCCACATCCAGCTCTCCCCAAAATACACCTTCATTCTCTCAATTCGGTACAGTACCACATCAAAAAAATAGGTAATTCATTCCGAAACACACACATACACACATGGGCGCAGCCATTTTTATTACGTAGATGCACCCGAACGGGCATTGTGACGAGTACGCGCCTTCGTACTTGTCAGTGGATTTCAGCTACGGCTTCTCGCGGCTTCACGTATCTGTGCTTGAAGATGGCGGACAGCCTGGTTCCACCGTTCCGCGATAAGTAAACAGTGCAGCAGCTGCGAACTCATTCGCGAACCAACCTCTGTGCGATGTTGTGACTGGAATTCGTCGTTTGTGTTTTGTGAGCACGTACAATTTGTATCAAGTCGCGTCTGCGTTAGCCCCATTACAGCACTTGCCCATTGTAGAGGCTGACGTTTCGACAGCCGTGTCAGCAAGAAAATGCCGACAGCGTTTTACTACTGCAGGAAAATTGTGCTATGTATTTGAGAAACCGCATACTGCTATGGGATAAGTTTTACGTACGATTTATCAATGTGCAACAGCGTCGACGATGGTATGTAACGACGAAAGACGTAAAACGAAATACAAATCACATTTTAAACTTTTTGTGGGATTCTGTGCATTTTCCAGAAGCTTTCTTTGAATCACACACTCCCATGTCACGCTCCGTTGTGTGGTACGCTACAAACTACTGCATTTTATGTCTAACATCTGGATATTGTTTGTAATGAACACCGTCGCACAAAAACATGCACACGAAAGCTCCAGTAGCCATGTGGTTGCACACTATGCAGACGCAAAAGAAGTACCAGAGCACATATTGCCACTTAGAAATGTGCTGTCTGAAGAGTTAGGGCATAGCATAGATCCTAGAAATCGGGTGCACCTTATCCTTCTGTAGAGTGCTCTTTCAATTCACAACTCAGCCCATGGGGTGTAAAAGTGATAAAGGCAATTATGTGACTTGTCGTCCTGGGTGACATCACTGGCCAGCCTCGGGGTTAATTCCGTGCTCAGGAATTATTGTACAAATCACTTTGTATGTAGGACGTGATAAGCAATATGTTAGTTGCAACCTTGTCTGCAGCATTCTCCATTGCCTCTTACCTTTACAGTTCGGGACACGTTACCAAACCATTTGCAAAGGGCACTCTTACATGGGCCGTGTAACTTGAGTTTTTAGTTTATAAAATTTATAAAAATATAAGTATACAATATGTAATATGAAATTTATATCAAATCAAAAATAACATTTATAAAAAGAATTTATAAAAAATAAATAAAAAGGCTTAATGGAAGCAATCCGTTAGCATACCCATTGCACATGAAGCACAATTATATATGCTTGGACATCATCTAATTAATCTTCTGAACCGTATGTGTGACTGCATACGATTTTTTTTTATGCGCATCCTCTACCTTCCTATTCCTACATGTGCACACGAATAACAGTGCATATATGTGAAGTGGCAAAAAGCAACGCTAGACTCTACCATCGTTGTGCCCCTTTAACTTTTCCACATTTATGTCTGGTGAACAGGGAATATCTCACTAGAAAAGAAGACATTTGTGCATTGTTTGGCAAGCAAATAAATATATTTATTTACATTTTCCATAAATCAACAGTGTTGTGACCTGGTGCAAATATTAATGTCAACAAGTAAAGTACTTACAAATTATTCCTGTGTGCTCAAATGCAGATATGACAATTCTGTTTTTGTACCTCAGCACAGTACAGTTTCAAAATTAACAAACTGCACAGCATCAGCAATCTTAACGTATCTGAAGAGGGGAATCACATAAAGATCCAATAATAGACTGTGCAAACAAAGCTAAAAAAAAAACAAAGTACTTCAAGAAAAATCTGAATAATCGGCTGCCGTTGTGATATGTACTACTATGCACAGTTCATGAATGGAACATGTTACCTCATTGCATTGCCTCCATGTGAGCACTAGAGCAGGCAGCTTTTTAGGTCGCTCTTTCCGTGTTTTTCTATTGTCTTTTTTGTTTTCTGTTTTTGCAATAGCAAGCATGGCCATAGTGAATCACAAGCAACCAAGGAGAGGATGAGACATCTACAATGCGACTGCTAGCTCTAAACTGATATATTTATTAGCAGACTCTGGAATATACACACATATGCTGCTAAGAAAATGACAATTTAACCAATAGAATAACACACAAGAAAAAGGGTTATATATCTTCCCCTCTCCTCATTCTATTTCACAGGCAGCCCTACTATCATTCTGAGTGTCTGTGCGTTCCCTTTGAGATAACGTATCTCTGACAGAAGCAAATCCAACAGCGGACTGCTTACGGATGCAACTATCTTGGATTTCTCTCACCACTTGTTATTTAACCGCTGCCGCGTGTTCTGGAAATTTAGGCAGCATCCAGAGTCCCTGCAATGTGTTGCCATGTTTCTCGAGGGCCTGTGTTTCACTATGGCTCTCTGATACAAAATACCCCATTTCAACACAGTAGAAAACACAGATTTGTAAATAGCATCTGTTGATTGCACTGTACATACCCCCCACATAAAGGATCATAGCGGATACTACATCTTGTGCGATAATGTCAGGAACACAAAAAGGCTAGATTTGAAACCACTCTTACGTCGTAGTAGTAGTATTTGTGTGAAGCCGCGCAATTCCTGTCCTGCAAATAATTTAAACCATATGTTTCATCTGCCAGCGTGATGATCCCCTGAAAAGCAATTCACACTTGGTGGGAACTACCGGTTCTGAAACCTATCCCTGACATGTGTAGCCATCAGGGAGGAAACCCAAGGGCTGCGGTGGAAAAGACAAACACACACGGGCTATGTTCTCTCTGTGTATCAGCTGCTCTGGCTACTAAGAAGAACATGTTCCAAATTAATATAACATGGCTTGACATGATACGCCAGCGAAAGCTAACCAATACAATTAGGAGTTAAATGTACAATACGTAAACACTTGCCATAACATGACAGTTTCCTTCCTGCATTCATGCGCTACCATTCAACCCACACAAACAGTGTACTGAATTTTTTATAGCATTACAGGTTGTTTGACAGAACTTGAACAAAATTATATAGCACACGATAAAAGTAGAGTGAACATAATATGCAGAAAAAATGGCTGCAAGCAAGCGAGCTGGTGAAGATGATGCATATGTAAAACCCCGAGACTAGGGAACACAAAGGGACATGTTTGTGTCTGTCCATTCGTGTTCCCTAGTCTTGGGGTTTTACATCATGGATAATGTGCAGGCTTCTATTCACGCTTAATGGCCGTAGCAGTAATGCGTGAAGACCACTGCTAAGTTGTGTTGAGAAACACTTTATGTTTGCCATGTCTAAATGAAACGTACCTGACCTGATCCAAATTAACCGTTCTGAGTCTGGAACACACAAAGAGAAAAACGCAACACACGCCACAACATTAACAGATAGCAAATGAGCTGTAAGAGCTCCACCTTGGGACAAAGTCAACAAGTAATTCACCAAAAGTCAATGAGCGCCTGAAATGTAACATCTCCAGTGGCGTAGCCAGACCTCAAAGGTAGGGGGGGGGGGGCTCGATACGAAAACTTCCCCCCCCCCCCCGCTGATCCTGTGTCGACAACACACACATACTTGTGCACACTGCAAACTGAGGATTAAAAAAGGGAACGAAAATAGTTGATTTAGACGGTCACAGTACGATTACATGTATAGGCTGTCATGACCAATGAAGTGGTGTCACGAGATTGGAAGTATTTTGAAAAGCTCATACTTTGAAAACCATTCAAGAGTGCTTCTTAGATAGACGCCATGCACTGCAAGAACTTTCGCGATAGTCACACTGGTCCCCCCCCCCCATATATTATGTTCTCGGATTTGCACGATTTGTGTGGGTCGCTCCGTGGCAGGTAGGGGGGCTCGAGCCCCCCCTAGCCCCCCTGTGGCTACGCCACTGAACATCTCTTACTGGTAGCAGGACGGTCCACGTTCAATTCCTGGTGCTAGCACTGACTGGCTTTTTCATGAATTATTTGTTGGAAGTTTCGATGTGCTTGAGAACCATTCGTCAACCATTGTATCCTCATGAGATGATGAGGGTTTGTCATCCCAAAGAGACTCCCTTTCTGGCATGTGTCCTTATGGATGCTCATCACTGCAGAAAAAAAGAAAGAAAGAAAGGAAAAGCATTTAATGACAAGAAATGGATAGTCGCATTTACTGCATAATGATTGTGCACAACAGAAAGAATACTTCTGCACAGAAGGCTGTACTTCTTGATGTCTAACATCAAGTTACAAAATTCCAGAATATATGACATGTTGTAAGGTAGAGAATAAGTAGAGTTATTGAGTTGTCGAGTTGAGTTGAGGGGGGAGTTGTACCCCCTTTTGATTTTATTATATATGATTATATAATTATCTTTATATCTGTACCACCCCTCGCTCTCTACATTACAACATGTTTTATATATTCTGGGATTTTGTAACTTCATGTTAGACATTAACAAGAGCAGCCTTGTGCACGAAAGTCTCGTCTCATTAAAATTTAGATGCTCTCAACAGTCTTCTTTCTGTTGTGGATCTCTATCGCAGCATACCTGCACATTGCAGTTCTACGTACTGTGACTTTGCAGTAAGAGTATGGACTTTGGGTAAAAAGACTACACAGCACTGCTCAGGTATTTTTGCCTATCGAACAGTATGTATGTATGCAGTATGCACACAGTATTTGTGCACCGGACCCACTAAAAATGTAGTGAATGTGGCATTGCCCACGGTAACGCACCAAGTTGAACACAATTATTGTAGAATCCAGGTATTTTAGCTTACATGTCAAGCCAGTACCACACCAGTATCCAGTGTGAAGTTGTGACAAAAATAGTTTCCATTTTTCTTAGCTCTCAGAAAACAGACAGTGAATTAATAAGAGTAGACAATGTTAACATGAATTCTGGGCTATTCTTCAGTTGAAGATTCACAGATAGTAAAGGCACCTTCCTCAATGAACGTTGATGACACTGAAAATTCTGAAACGTTATCAGAGGCGACATCAGCTTCGGTGTGTCAAAGGATTGTATGTCCCACAGTAATCCAGCTAACAGTAACAAAAATGTGCAAAAGACAAATTAACTGAACTAATGTAACGTACCTTCTATATCAGACAGTGAAGCTTGTAACATCACAGGAACCAGTGTCCAGACACAAAAGTGCTTGAACTGGGAGATAGCAGCTAATCGGAATGGCGACCTTTGTTTTCCACCCTGAAAGCACAGGTTGTAACTTTGAGGGCAGATTTAAAAGTGGTGTCAAGATGTCTGCATGCGAGAGCACATGAAAAGTTGAACATAGATGAATGCTCAAATTATAACATCACATTGTCATACCTGTTGGTGGAGGTGGACTGCAACTAACGTGCCAGCAATTTCTTCATGACCAGATGCAAGCCAGATCATCCTTCATTTCCGCCTTCAGCGTGCACCTGTGATAATTCAGAGGTTAGATTATCAATAGTACTATTGTGTTGTTAATCGTGGTTATATCAGAGTAAGCGCAGTAGGACAGCTGCACAATCGATTCATTAAGCTTGCTATTTTTTATATCTGAACCTCGACTTACCATTTTTGCTCTCGTTTTTTGCCTTGATCCACCGTGGCACGTTCAAAATGTTATGCGTCGGGCACCTCAGATCTTCATCAGACGATTTCGTGCCGAGATTCCAAATTGCCTCTGGAGTCGCGCGTAACCTATGATAACATTCGTGGACGAAATCCTTCCAGTGGAAATTAGCAGGCACCACTGTCAGCCAAGAGCTTCGCACTGCTTGGTCTTTTGGCAGCTTATAATAGGTAACACTTGAATGCTCCGATGAATTGTTCTAACAGCGTAGCACTGTCGCATCTTCGACAACTTCGCCGTGGCATATTCACGAATCATATCGCTCCAGCCCATAAAAGGCAAGGTCAGAACAAGGAAGTGCACTTTCCAAACGACGCTGTGCCAAAAAACAAAAACATTCACATGCTTTGTTTCCGGCTTAGCAACAACATAACAGCTGTTCGCTTATGTACGATGCACAGAGGAGGAAACGAAAGCAGCCAAGCAGCCAAGCCAAGAGTCCATGCCAAGCCAAAGACAGATAAACCGAGGGCAGTGACGTCGGTGCACCCGTGCGCAGGGTTTGCCGACGGTCTGACGGCCGGGCGTGGGAACTAAAAAAAATGTTTTCTAAAAAACTACGAACAGTTGGAGCAAGATATTTCGCACACATATTCAGTGTTCGGTAATGAACACACAGCGCGAGTATCGCTCAGTTCTGCGGCACTTCAAAATCGGCATATCTGACCTTTAAGGCACTTGTTTTCACCGTCATTTGTGCATTCCCTTAGAAATTGACGCATAGAATTTTCCTTTGACGGATAAACCAACCTCCGACTCATGACTCACTGCTTTTACGCTTATTATTGGTGAACCTTGCCAAAAAAACAAGAAAGTTTGCGTGTGCGTGCACAGTTTGGGGGACGCAGGCTTTCTCGATTGGATCTTCGGCGTTTCGAGCAACCCAAAGTTTTCGGCTGGGGTCCCTCAGGTGTGTACTTTGCTCACGGCCGCTCGACGAGCTTTATCAAATGGACACTAGCGCCACTCCGTCGTGTCGTGCCGTTTAACGTTTAGACTGCCGAGGCTGGACTTCAAGAGCGGCGGGAAGCACGTGCGTCTATCGTGAAGTAGAGCGCGTTGAGGAGGTGAGTGTTGCAGACTTTTCGCAGGGCCACGTGGGTGAGCCCTGCCGATTTCTTGTTTTATTAGGTGTGAATGCCCCTTGTTGTTATACAGAGCGCCGGTGATGGTTGTACAAGCGCCGTGGAGAGATGGCACAAACAACATCAACGTATTTAGTCGGTCAGCTGCGAGGACGCTGTCAAAACTGCGACTGTTCGGGATACCTGCGGGCTGTAGACGCGTTTGCATATGCTAAATGCCCCCCTGGCTGGTGTTTGATGTGTGGTCACCCGCCAGCAGACCACGGTCTTGTAGGAGAGTTACCCGCACACTGGCGTACACTGTGATTAGTTCTGTTGTCGTGTGTCGCTGTACCGTCTACTCTCTCTCATTCGTTACTTCACTGAGTCAGATGTCTCATCACCAACTAGCCCAATCCTCAACCCTTCTCACGGAGTGTTGTGCACCTCAGTCGTAGGATGAACGACGCCTGCCGTTTCTTTTTCTCTTTTTTTGTCCATGTCCAGCACCTTTGCCCAGATTTATCGTAACCCATTGCACAGATGTCCATACTTTTGTCCAGTTCATCTCCAATATTAAGGTTCCAATTATACTCGTACGGTAATCAGAGATCATAAATGCATGTCTTGACACTATTTTTAAGAGCTGAAATTGTCGCAGGTGCTCCTTAGGATGCATTTTGCGTTGCTCCCATAGAGCTCCATGTATTTGCATTTGCAGGCACAAAAAATCGTATAAATTCACCCATATATCATACTCAAATAAAAAAAGGTGTCACGATGCGCAGTATTCGTCCTACTATCATGAGCTCGGGGTATTGCATCGTCACTGCAGCGGTTTCAGAGATGAACTGGACAAATCATGGCCCATAGAGATACATTGGGGTGACTCCGCCTTCAGGCTTTCCAGCATTTCGGTGGTGTCAGGGGCCCATCAGAGGCCCTGGCGGGTTCCTATACCACTGTCTTCAATTTCACTAATGATGCTTTTGGTTATCAAAGATATAGGTGCAGCTGTTGCATCGGTTCGTCTAATTGCCCTGATGCAATCGCCGATTTCAGAACCAAGATGGAACGCATGAGGCGGCAACAAACGTTCGTTCTTCGGAGGCCGTCCTTCTTTATTGGCGCTGCAGCCGCTGCGAGCGCAAGAGGAGCACGGTGTTGCCCTTGGGGGACGAAGGGAGGGCACCTTGCACCGTTGACGGCTACAGAGCTTTTTCGTTTACTCACGCTATGCGGTATACGTGCTGCAATAGGCGGTAATATAAGAGTAAACATTTGACGGATGGCGTAACCGTCAGCCGTTGCCACTTAAAATAAGAGTATGAAAACGAACTATCCTTGACCCTTACTATCCGTCATCGCCCCAAGGGTAAGGTGATGACACGTAAAATAGCGGTCAAGAATCGAACGTTGTCTTACTTTTACTATCCGTTGCTTTTCCGAGAGTGTGCTGTTGACGACTTCCAAAGAATGTGATGATGACCGCGCGTTACAACTCACTGAGCCGATGCGATGTACTTAAACTAAGGAGAAATGGGCTCCCGTGTTGCGGAAGAAGCACCGCATAGTTCACGTTAGCGAAGTATGTTCATCTCTTCTTGTTATGACGACGGAAATATGTCGGTATGTGGTAAAACGACATGTAAACAAAGCCATATGACCTCAATATGATGTTTTCTATGACGTGCGCGACCAGGACAAGATGGCAGTGTTGCCAAAAGCACCCGCTTGAGGGTAGTTACAACAATGGCGGATTTGTATCACCCCTGTGGTTCGCCGAGTTCAATTTTTGAACGGAGCGATGCAAGAAATGTGGGTCGTTGCCCCTGTAGCCGAGCCGGCGCGCGCTCTTGTCTTCTTTTACTTCACTTCACGTAGTGGGCTATAAGGTACTCCTCGTTAAGCAGCGTCGCAAACGTGGGGACGTGACTTTTAAACCCATGCATCCGTCACACCAAATCAGCTACGTACGAACGTATCGAGACGCAATAGCGACTACGCTATAGGCTATACACCGCGTGCGCGGCTGTGGTTGACCCCGTGTATGTAGTCTTGTGAACCACATGGGAGGGAAGCTTTGATTATTGCCGCATTTTTCTAGGTTACTGTGGCTGCGCTGTACACTCTACGGTCGGTAACGCTTTTGCACCGCATGAAAAAGAGGTACATTTTCATTTTAAGTTTGCCTCTAAAGAGGTGCAGCGAACCCTATTAAATGAGGAGGTACGCCTTATCGTTTCGTGCCTGAGGTACTAGGCGGGTGCGATGAGCCATTCCCACCTAAAGCAGGAAGCGTATAATATTTACTTTTCATGTTTTCCTCGCCAATGCCATTTCAACCTTCCAACATGACGTGGAAAGGGCAGTGTGGCTTCAGTGAAGTCAAACTTTTTCGTTCTATAGTTTCACTCACTCGCAGCGTGCATAAAAAGGCACAAAATTAAGTACTGCGCAACTATTTACATTATTCTGAAAATGCATACCTTCGATATTGCACCCAGTGTTGACTCAATCATACATAACATTTCGTAGTCACAACAGAGGAATATTTCAAACGTACACATGTTTCAGGGTGACACAGTGTCGTACATTCGACAGTCAATGACTCGTATCCATTCTTATGGTGAACCACGATGGACATTTCAAGATCAGTTGAATTTCGGGAAAAGCGAAGTCCCTGAAGCACCGGAGGGAAGGGTGTCTGAAATGGAGTGTTCAGTCAACAATTAGTAATGTTGAAACTGTAAGTGAGAAGAGCAGTGAGTAGAATAGTCACAGCAACAAATAATTTGGTTATACAAGCTTAGTGTTCCACAACGTGAAGCCTGCAAAAAGGAACAGAAATTAGCAGAAGCAACACTGGCCACAAAATTATTTTTTTTCACATTTACCTCACCGGACGAAAGACTGTGGCCGCTGCTCAGCACAAAATACCGCGCAACAGTCATAGTATGAGTAAAAATTAAGCCCGATCAAACGCTTTTATCACACTGCAACACTCCAAGGTTCCCTTGCTGAAGAAAGTGAGATGTTGCTAGGTTTACAAGTCATACGGCGTCAGCAAACGTCACATTTATTTTACGTGATGACATCGGGGGTGGTTGTCCTGGCTGACTGGTCTCCATGGCGATGAATTTGTTTTCTGAACGATGATGGGCCGCTTTCGCTTCAACAGAGTTGGCTGGAGCGGGCGTCCACGGGGTCGGCGGCGTCTGTCTTGTCAGGATCATGGCGTGCATGGCAATTTATAGTGTCTATAAGCTCCGATTCCTCTTGTCAGAAACACTGAGCAGACGATGTCAGCGCCTTGTAAATAATTACAATCGCCAGGGAAGACGCCCACCCAGCATTCTGCCCTGCTTCATGGTGCATTCATGGTGCAGAACGAATTCGACACTTAAAACGCCTCGTTTTCCCGATCCCCGGTCAACGGCAGTCAGCAAGTAAGTCATCTGCTATTGCTTGTTGCCTTACAACACCGAACAACTGATGGTAGATCAAGATGCACGCATTCAACTTGTTTTGTAGATCCGCAGTTGTTTTGTAGTCCCTCCAAATCTCGGACAGCCTAGCATTGAAATTACGAAAGTAGATTATATATTTATCTTCGTGAAACAATATAATTTTCAGGTTGCGATTAAATAACCGCTCTCTTCGTACTATCTAAAAGCATGGCACTACGATAAGTCTGCGATTCTATGCGATTTACCTCGAGTGTTATCCGCTGCTGCCTTCAATTTCAACTTATTTCCTTGCGGTTGAGAGAGCAGTGAAAAGACAATGAGGCTTGACACCGGCTCCTCCTCCAAGTTCCACTCCTTCAAGCAACGATCAGCACAGTGACGATCACAACGTACAGAAAAAAAGACCAATATTGTAACAATAGTCAAAAGAGAGTAAGAAAAATGGAAAGAAGAAAAAATAATGTCTATAATACAAACAAATCAACTAAAGGTTCATAGTTGACTCAGTTAACAGTCAAGTACACAACATAAAACGGCAGAGCTTTCCTTTTGACATCAACAATGGGTCTGGCGACGTCCCAACATACTGATTAAAAATAAATTGTGACATGTACGTCAATGACTGCTTACAGTAGTTTGTTCGATGCAATGGGACACACCAAATCCTATGTCGCAAAGAATACATAGATGTCAGCTTAGTTAACTGACATAATTCTAGAAATGTCGCCTTATTTTCACGGACGCTTATTGAATAAGTCAGGGTAAGCTTATGGCTGTAGAATTTCGGTATCGTAATTATATTGCACTGTTCAAACGATTCCGCAGTATGAGACAGTCGACTGACACCAGCAATAATCCTTACAGTCTTTTTTTGCAGGACAAACAGCTCGTGAATATTTCCTGCCGTCGTTGTTCCCCACACTACGAAACAATAATTGTACCGTGATTAAAATAAAGAATTGTAAGGCAGCATTTAATTTTGCCTGGAAGAACATAACTATGTCTGCTTAAAACGCCATTTATAGCAGCAAGTTTTTTAACGACATAAGATACATGGTTGGCCCATTGCAGATGTTCAGAAAACATTACCCCTGAACATGAACCCATGAACCTCACCGCATAGCACGCTCCTATAGCCAACCATCATCTCGAATGGTATCGTTATCTACCCTGATTTGTTGAAAACTGGAGGCGTACGCCTTTTTTCTGACTCTTATGCTGTTCAAAATTGTCTCAAAAAGGCGTACGCCTCCCGTTTTCAACAAATCAGGGCAAGTAATCATTCGAGATGATGGTTGGCTAGTAGCGTGCTATGCGGTGAAGTTGCGGTGGTTCTGCTGAACGTTCCGCCAAAGCAAGAAACCTCATTCTCTTTCTGCAGAAAGCAGGCCTTGCACAACGACTCATCTAATACTTTGCTCTCCCCGACGAACTGGTGCACCCTCACCACATCCCCATCCTTGATCCTCTTCTATCATCCATCCGTCCGTCCTTTGTTTGTGTTTGAGTTTTTTTCTGCTATAGTTGTGACGACACCCACTTCTGTGTGACCAACAACAGCGAGCCTCTCCTGCCATTAACCCCCCCCCCCCCACCCCGTCATTTATAAGACTGCGGTTTGTGAATAAGATATAGACCCTTTTCTGGAACTGCTTCGATTGATGGTGTCCCCCCCAGGTGGCGCGGTTGGTGGGCCGCCATTGAACGCCTTTAATCTTGCGCAAGGTTGTATCTTGTTGTGCAGCGACGTTGCTGCCGTATTGTTGTTGCTTCGTTTATGTTCGTTTTTAGGAGTTTTACGGACGCCAGGAATGCCTCGACGTGAATTTAAAGCGGGCAAAACGTGTTCGGTCGTAGCGTCCACCAACTGCGACGGCGATATAAAGGCGTGGAAGTATTCCGTCTGTGGTGCCTACGCTCCATTGCTGCACATGAACTGTCCGTGCATGGTACCATTTCCAATGCATACATTCCCCAGCAAAAACTCAGCGGTGGTAGATCCCGTCAAAGTCAGTTCAGAAGAAAGCGCGCTCAAGCAGCCTCAGACTTTCCTCCTCTCCCACGCGGAAACTACTCCACGCACGAGCGTCGCACGTGGCGCGATTTGCGTCGATTGAGCTGTCATCTAACATATATTTTTTCTAGGCGGATTAAAAATGCGACCCTCATCAAATCACACCTTGTTCGATTTAAAATGAAACTAGGCCGGAGCACCACCCTCAACCCTCTCCATGGTTGGAGAGCGGCATTTCAAACAGCCAGGGTACACTCTTCAGTTAAAATGAAAAAAAAAAAAGGAGTACCGCGCTGTGATAAAATTCTTGACAAAAGAGGGACTTTCGCATAAAGAAATTAAAGCGCGACTGGACAACGTGTACGGGGAGGCCTCTCCGTCGTACACAACGGTAAAAGACTGGGCTAAGCAGTTTGGACTGGGGCGAGAGTCCATTGAAGGTGATCCACGCGATGGTCATCCAGTGGAAGTGGTGATACAAGAAAATTTGTCTCCTGTCGAGGAGGAAGTGCTGAGCGACAGGCAAGGAAATCTCAGAAAGGCAGGGGCTTTCCAAAACAATCGTTTTTTGCATAATCGGCGACGGCCTTCACATGAAAAAGGTCAGTATGAGATGGGTGCCACGACTTCTCTCGTCAGTTCAAAAGCAACAGCGCGTCGTCTGTGCCAAAGAGTTTTTGGAGCTCTGTCAAGAGAACGAAGAAGAAATATTGAAGTGAATTGTCACAGGGGATGAAACTATGGTGCTCTACTGCGATCCCCTTTCGAAGAAGGAGTCGATTGAATGGCTCAAACCTGGAGAAGCACCCCCAAGAAAAGCCAAGGTCACACAATCCATAAAGATCATCAAGGCAACAACATTTTGGGATTGTCACGGAATCCTCCTCATCGACTTCAAAGAGAAGAACACCACAGTCAATGCGACTTATTATGCTTCACTCCTGCACCGACTGCGAGACGCCATCAAAGAAAAGAGGCGCGGCAGGTTGAGTCAAGGTGTCCGGTTGCTCCAGGACAATGCCCCTGTCCACACGGCTTCTGTTGCCAAGGCTGCACTGAAGGAGTGCGGCTTCGAAGAAATCCACCACCCACCCTACAGTCCAGACTTGGCACCGAGCGACTACTTCCTATCCTCAAACTTGAAGAGGGATCTCAGAGGACGGATATTTTAAAACGATAGTGACCTGCAAGAGGCAGTTTTCCAGCATTTTGCGGACAAAACTTCGGACTATTTTTTCAAGGGTATAAGAGTGCTGGTTGAAAGGTGTCGAAAGTGCATCGAAGTTAAGGGTAACTATGTCGAAAAGTGATACACTTGTTTCGTCTCTATGAGTATTAAAAGTTGGTCGGGCCGGAAACTTATGTCGGGTTTGTTATGTTTGTGTTGGTTATGAGGGTTTGTACTGTCGTTCCCAGTTTATGCTGTCGGTCTAGCAACCCGTCTGAGAAAGAGACCGTAAGGGGAAATGTTTCTGCCAACCCACAGCTGACCAGTCAGGCTCGTTTGAAATGTCAAGTGAGGACGCGGCCCTGTATTTGAAGCCAATATCGTTCTTCGCCATCAGGATTTTCGCCGTGTAAGGTGTGTAATCAATATAACTGTGAAATAATATGTTCGGCTGTGCCGTGCATTGTCATTGTAGATTTCACTCCATTTGCAGGCAATCTGGCCAACGACAGGGAGATGGAACGCAAGATGAAACTGTGAGCGACTTTGTGCAGACGGTGTGTATATATCTTGGCACCCACTGCACATGGCTATGCTGTCATCGTGTTTTCTGAAAATATATTTCTTGCAGATTAGGCGTGCATGGCGCAACGTGCACCAGGAAGAAAGGCGCAAGCATTGTGTTCAATGTGGCGGAGACTCATGCAGGTCACTACAAGATTTGCAAATGCTTTGAGAAAGACAAGTTGGGCCGGAAGTGAGAATCTATGTGCTTTTTTTCATTGTTGTGCATCGTCCGATCATTGCGAATTTTGTGCCTGCGTGAAACGAATGCTCAGGTGTGTTGATGAATGGGGATGGTTTCAGAGGTACGTACGCGTGAGTGGTGAATAAAGTGATTTCTCGCAGCTATATCTACTGTTTCGCGTGGGTTTTTGTGGGTTCTCATCTCCCCCAGACATGAGCGGCTTACCTCGTAGAACATTTCAGTAAGCATGTAGACAGCGACGGGGAGGGACGGTGAATAGATTGCCGTTGCTGGCCACACAGCAGCATTTTCAAGATTTCCATAACCAGCATCAATGCAACTATTGTGCCACATCAGCATTAAGGCAGCCCTCATGTTAGCATCAGCATCAGAGAGGCTCATTTAGAGTGTTAACGTTGTTAACACTAGACTTAACTTAACATGATGTTAACTTAACATGAGGCTGAACAGCTCTGTTAATATTAGTATCAGAGCAGCTCCACGTGTTAACATGAGCATCAAGACAGTGTCCCCAATCACATCAAACCTGATATCACTCGTAAATAGGGAACACACCCATAAACGTGTGTTACCACGGCAGTGCCTCTGCTGCTCTGGTTACATGCTATGTAGTACAATGTGGCTTAACCTTGTTCTCTACACAACCTGCATATTTTTGTCTCCATTGTGCTAAAAATGCTTATAAACCCAGCATATGTATAAGCTCCTCATGTTGTGGTACTATTGTAGTTTCCTATCTTACTGTTGATTCATTCTAGTCGAGAGTATTTTTATGAAAAGCTGTCTTACTGTACTCAGTCAGTGCACCAATAAACGTTGAAGCTGAACCACATATTTGCATCATGATATTGCTCAAAGTATATACACCTAGCGTAACATAAAAAACGTCCCAACAAGGTACCAGATCATGTCTCTGAAAGACATCCCAGTGACATGATATGAATGTTTGTTTTAACATCCATGGGATGTCCACTCTGACATCATAGGGAGGACTGTGGACGTCCACAGGTAGTCCACATATCCTGGTAAGGATGTCTGGCAGTCATCCCAGGGACATTTATGGTTTACTGGGAGGCTTCCCTGTACACGTTGTCCAGTCGCGCTTTCATTTCGTTAGGCGAAAGACCCTCTTCTGTCAAGATTTTTATCACAGCACGGTACTCGATTTTTTCCATTTTAACTGAAGAGTGCACCCTGGCTGTTTGACCGCTCTCCAACCGACAAAAGCATTGAGAGGGTTGAGGGTGGTGCTCCGGCCCTCCAACAGATGGCGCCACGCGTCCTTAATCGCATTTTCAAATTCGCGCGCATTTTCTACCTCGGGCCGGAAACTTATGGAACCACCCTCGTACACTGTACAGAATGCGACATAGTTTAGGTAAATGACAATTTGGTTGAACAATCTAGCATCGGCCTATGTTCCGTGCGAAAATGTTCCCAGCTTCCTGTACACAGCAGCTCGATAATCTAGGTTGAAAACAGAGTGAAGAGAAAGAAACCATCAAGGAGGCGAGCTCTCGGAAGCAGTAATCCCTCTTTATTTTGTTTTTGCCCCGTCTGCCATCACCCAACGAAGATAAGACATGCTTCCCAACATTCCGATATCTCCCGGTTGCAGGGATCGTCGGCTAGGCAGACATGACGGTAGCAAATGTCACGTGGTTTCGTTACAAAGAACTGCGGATGCTAGTAAACGGTCAGTACGTAAACCAACGTAGCGCTGGTCCAAATATATTCACTACAAAAATAATCGAGCATGCATACACCGTCACAAACGGGATATGTTGCAGTAGTTCAACGAGAACACGCTTGGTTCGCATAGCGCCGGAGCTCAGGAGCTTGGCTTCAAAACAAGGGCATCACGCATTCCATGTATTGAATAATGGCGGTAAGCACACCAATCCCTAGCCCACCATACTGTGAGTACGAGATGACGGATGCCATAGCAGCCACCGCTGACTACGCGTGCGACTGAAATGGCCGCACACTGTATCGGATGATTGTGATCGTGAGTTATCGTGAGTCAAAATGCCGAGCTCTGAATACATGTGCGTCATGTATTTGTCCTTATGTGTTCCAGTCTCAGAACATCAATTGTCGCATGTTCAGCAAGGAACAAATCACTAATTCAGATTATCGTCCAATGAGCATTATGTCCAGTGATCATGAATACTTTCCAAAAGTATAAGAAAAAGTATGTGATTGCTGTGCAAAGTTATTGCTAACCACCTGTGTTACCGGCTAAGTGGAAGGAAGACTGCGACGACGAACATTCGCAAAATTGAGGACAATGTGCAATGAAGTCAAGCAAAGGGAACACAACAACAAGATGTGACCGTGTCGTTCTGCACTCGTTTTATTCATTTTTAATGCATTAGAAGCTCTCCGATGCCTTCCAGAATATGTCCTGCAGTGAAACAACGCTAAGGTTATTTCACACTTTTGTTCCGGAGTGCCGGTTATCGTGTTATTGGCGTGACGCACGATATACGATCAGTCAACGCAACAACCGATGAAGAACTGTGAAAACCCAACAACATACGGGGATTTCTCGATGGCAAAGTGGGGAAATTTCTCACAGGCACGACAACTCTGCGGAGAAACGGAGGGGACAAACGGCATGGCACAGATTTCCACTGCGATGGACGGCTGTGCGCTAGCGGGCGTTTCGTTAGTATACGCTAAATAGGCGTCAAGTGAACTGATAAATCTTTTGGCAACGCACAGAGAAGCTGTAGAGGCACACAGACGAAGTTACTGCGGTCAGGACACATTCACAAAGACGGCGTCTTTAGCATTCGTAATGATTTCCAGGTTGCTCATACGGACATCCGAAATGCCCGCCAAGCCCGCCTGTGGTGCGACCGTTGACGTCATTACCGTTTGCGATCCTATTGGCACCCATCGAGAGGACGCTTCCGTCTTTCACCGTATATTTCTATCCATCGCAGTCGTCGGCAAATTGGTGATGCTCCCATTGTTCGCGTAGGCTCAGCGGAAAACAAGAGACGGTGGCCGGTTTTCCGTCGAAAAATCGTCGTATGCGGTTGCCGCTTGATAGTAGAGAGTATTACTGCACCACACGCTATCGCCTCTGCGTACGTAAAGTGATAGCGTAGTCGTTCTGCGCAATGCGCTAAACTGCCTCTATTTTCTGCGCATGCGCAGAACCACCAACGCTATACCTGACGCATGCAAAGGGAATAGCGTATGATTCACTAAAACACTCTAATTGGTGATGTTTTGTACACTGGGGTTTTAACGCCTTTAGGGGGCAAAATGACTCACAAATTCAGGCTGAGTGTGCGTGCTGTTCACTGCATAGCAGCCACTTGTGGAGGTGTGCGGATGATTTTGTGGCGGTGACGGACTTAACAGCTACGAATTTGTGCGTACTTGGCAGTTGAAAGCGTCGACTCCGTTTACAGCAACATCCGGATAGCACGTGCGTCCCACCAGTGTGCTGCAAAAGTAGCAGAGTTACGTTAGTCCTAGTTAAAGGAACACGGGGGTGACCCAAAAATTGTTTACGTTTCTCAGTGTAGGGTGTTCTCCAACCAATAACATGAGTTCCAGCGAAAGAACGATGACCGTAGGTAACCTACAGAGCGAGCGCGGGCGATCTGTTCCGCACACCTTTTGAGAAATCCCTCTCCTCGTGAAATGTGCGCATGGCATCGTGGCGTAAGCTGCTCCCCTCACACGACCAGTGGCACAGCTCAAGCATGTATAGACGGCGCGTGAGCTACGCGGACGAACGAACGACAACAACTTTATTGTGAGATAATGATTGGGGAGTTTCACCCTCAGGGGCGATACTCTACCCCATTGCTGGTGGTGATGCGGGGAATGCAATAATGAACCCCTTCACAATAAGGATCGAACTCCTATGGTATCCAGAATGCTCAAGAGATCTTTGAGGGCACAGCGGGTGGGCTCGATGTGGCCAGGGATCAAGCAATTTTGTGAGAGAGAGGAGGCCAGAGTATCCCTCGTTGAGGGATTCGACGCATCGTGACTCCCCTGGCTTCCCGCCAATGGACCACCAACATTCTCCCCCAGCTATGCTGAGCGAGTTCATCCAGCGCTCACTTTCTGCATGCCTCAGTATACCTCTTGTCAAGATGCCATATTAGTTCCTCAAATGCGCCTCGATGTGGCTTTTACAGCGCAGTGGCTTTACCGCTTAATCTCCCTAATGTTGCCGCTGCGGTGCTGTAGAAGATCTAGAGCACAATCTTTTTGATTGCCCGCACTACCAACCTTACCGAAGAAAAACCAAGAAACAAGGCAAGGAGCCTTCGCCACGTCACGAGAGCATCGCGTCGGCCTTCTGCGGCTCCTTTCTCCGAGTTTTTTTTTTTTTTTTTTTTTCTAAATTCTATCGCGCAGCTATAACGCCCAGCAGAGCGAAAATATTTTGCACGGTGAGTCCTGGGGGATAGCTTGACGCACGTGGCATGATTTCGAGTCATGTTGGTTGTCACCTCACTGCTCCTTTAAGTTCGTTGTTTCTCATGGTTAACCTTCCCCATTTTTTTCTGTTATATAGACGCTTCTTGGCTGTCTATACAAATATGACTAGGTCACATGTTTTGAGGCTTCATGTATCTTTGACTTTTCAGCTCATTTCAGCTCATTTGCATAGCAAGCGTCGGCGAGAATATTTCAACGTACGTGCCCGTTTCAGGATTTCTAAAAATTACAATTGCTTTCAACAAGGGCTATATCCATTCGACTGAAAACTTTTGCCCAAAGGCAACACATCAAAGGGCTAATTAATTACATTTAGGCAACTGGTGTATGCTAGGCACACTGTGTATCTGTATTTATGCATATCAGAAGATTCAAGCAATGTTATTGATGTAGGCAGTGGCAATGTAACACAGTGTGCAGTGTAATATAGCAGTTGTACCAAGTCTATGAGGCAATCACACCTCACGTGGGTGGTCAACTACACTCGTAAAAATGAACTTCACGTCATAGCACGCGTTTAACGAACCACCATCTCGAATGATATCGTTATCTGCCCTGATTTGTTGAAAACGGTAGGCGTACGCCTTTTTCAACAAATCAGGGCAGATATTGATATCATTCCAGATGAAGTTTGGCTAGGAGCGTGCTTTGCGGTGAAGTTCATTTTGAAGAGTGTAGGGCGTCGCCGTGCTGAAATGTTATTGAATCAATTGATGTTTGAAGTGTCATTGCGGGCTAAATAATGACACATTTTGGCATTATTTGAGATTATTATTTTTTGCGAATATTGCTATATTACTATTTTAGAGATTGAGTATGCAAAATACATGGTGTTTTTCTTACTCAATATAGATTTCTCATAAAAAAGCTATAAGGACAGCACAGATAGAGTGTTTGCGGCGAATTTTCACGACCAGGGGGGGCATGCTGAGAAGAGTGCATCCCACTACCACATCACTAATCACCTGAAGCCTATTAATTAACTTGTTTAAAATAAAGGTTTGCGGGAATATGCCACACAGAACAACAACGAGCCAGTCATTATTTAACGGCGCACTTTTTTGAAAAATCCTGGAACAGGTAAGTATTCTCATATATCTGTCGTTTGTACATGATCGAGAACTGTAACCGTGCGCATCAGGAGCCGATGGAATGACACGACCTCTGCTTGTTTTCCCGTAGCTTATCTGACACTGTTATACACTTGTCACGCTGGAAGCGCTAACCGCGGATAATGTAGCCCTCGTCGCAGACCGGGAAGAACTGACCCGAGCGCTAGCTCTCGTGCTCCAGAGATCATCCTCAACCTCTTCAAAGGCGCTTCCTAACAATACCGCACGGCTCGGAAAGGCCATCTCCTCATGGCTGCGATGGTGTGGTGAAGGGTTTCATGCGGAGGACATGGGTAGTTATCAGGGGGGATCGGCGGGAGGACGGGACAGTAGTGTCTTCAACATGATAATTGAGGTCGGAAATGGGGCGAATGACCTTGTATGACCCGGTGTATCTCGGCAGCAACTTCTCAGCAATGGGGGTCCAGAGGAGAACGAGGTCCCCAGGTGCGAAAGATACGCTTCGGTGTAAATCGTTGTAGCGAACGCATTGGTCATCCTGAGAGAAGGTTCGGCACATGCAAAGTTATCGGGCTTCCTCAGCTTTATTGATGGCCGCAGCGGAGAATGAATCCAGCTGCAGGTTCTCTGGTTGAGGAAGAAGGGCATCGAGTAAAATAGTAGAGTGCCCGCAGTACAGGAGGAAAAGGGTGGTGGATTGACGGGGTGGATTGACGGGCTGTGCTGTATGCGTATGTCACAAATGGGAGGATGGTGTCCCAGTTTAGATGATCAGCAATGATGTACATGGATATCATTTGGGCAATGGTGCGATTCAGACGTTCTGTCAGGTCTTTAGTCTGAGGATGGTAAGTGGTTGTAGTTCGGTGAACGGTATTGCTGAGGGACAGGTTCTGTAGGTGCCAGTGGTTGAAGAAAACTGGAAGGTGCAGCAGTCGGGGTTTTCCTCATCGGACACCGCTTGCAGGACCGTATATACTTGTTGACTGCCTCATACATGCCGGACGAATAGAATCGTTCCCGCAGCCGGCCATAGCTGCATGCACTCAATGGCCCCTATGAAGATCCTGTGCTCCATCGTCGGGTTCTTCATCTGTTCATGGACTTCCTCTCGTCCACTAGATTGCTCCAGACGCTTTAGTTCTTTCTTGTATTTTCATCCTTCCTTCGTCATCTTCACATAATGTTCCACGTGCAATGGGGTAGGGTACCGCACCACCGCGGCGAAACACTCCATCTCATCATCATCATTTATTGTTGTTGTTGTATACGCCCAAATGGGCGGATGTTGTGTCGTCATGGCATTCAGCGATGACATCGTGTCGCAGTCGTGCTGGTACGACTAGTAACAGCGGAGAACCGTAGTTTCGTAGGTTGACCAACTTATCAGTGCTTACACTCTTAAAAATGAACTTCACCGTATAGCACGCTCCTAGCCAATCATCATCTCGAATGATATCGTTATATGCCCAGATTTGTCGAAAGCGGGTGGTATACGCCTTTTTGTGACAATTATGTACAGCATAAGTGTCACAAAAAAGGCGTACGCCTCCATTTTACAGCAAATCAGGGCAGATAACGATATCATTCGAGATTATGGTTGTCTAGGAGAGTGCTATGCGGTGAAGGTCATTTCTAAAAGTGAAGCAGCGGTTGCCAAATTACGATATCGGACTGGTATTTCACAGTGTCTCCGAGCAGACTCGACTATGTCGATAAAGACTTGCTGTAGTTTTGTCGCCATCCACATTCAGTCTGGAGAGACTGGCGTCATTTCATTTGTTTTTTTCAAGTGCCTGTACACAATAAATCTAGTGTCTTAAGAATCTCACAAAAATTTATGCCGTCGAAATAAACATACATCACACTAATTTTTTTCCAAAATAATGTTTCTCTATGTGACGCGAAGGTATCATAAAATTAATTTATAGTTTTGGAAAGTATGAGGTGATATGGTGCAAATGTATACCATTCATCCGGCAACGTTGCTCCTCTAAAGTCTTTTTTTCTCTCCTTACCGCAGCTGCTAACAATAGTCCAACATTTAGTGGAGACTGGGCATGGAAATCGGCTCGCGTTGCTGCTAGAAGACATCCATTAGCTGGCGATGACGCCGCCTACACTTAAAGAATTCGAAACTATAAAGTTTTGCGGGTTCTCTGGAAAATTCGTACAAGTGTTTTCATTATTGGATAGTTATTTTTATTGGGTAAATATATTCTATTTTAAAATGTTATGATAGCAGCCCAAATGGACAGTTTTGCAGTTGGGTTGTCTGTCAAGGCGAACGTGCTATAAAAGTACATAACTACAGCGTGAAATATGAAAATCATGAATTATCATAATCATCGAATGATAATGAATAACCGTTTGCTTTTCAATTAAAGGTTTTTCGGGAAATGTGAGATGGCGGAATTGAAGTCTGCCATTATTTAATTCATCTTTACTTTAGAAAAAAAACCTCCTGAAACGAGCAAGCAAGATGAAGTATCCGTCACCAAACTTTGTGATGGAAATGGGCCGAAACCGAAACCAAGGGCGTCTCGAGCGCGGGAAGAACAAGACCCACTCAGCGTCGGAGGGTCACGTACTTAAGAGGACATACCACCCCCTGTTTTCTATGTGAACTTTGCATAGGTTTTGTGGCTGAACTACGAGACAGATCGGCTTGCGGACACTTTCATTGGAAAGGTGACGTCAAGATCTCTTAACTCTGGGAACTGAAATATCGCTCTAGCGTTGTAATTTTTTTTTACGGACCCCTGAAGGTGGGAACCCCTCTGTTTTCTATGTGAACTTTGCATAGGTTTTGTGGCTGAACTACGAGACAGATCGGAATGCGGAAACTTTCATAGGAAAGGTGACGTCAAGATATCTTAACTCTGGGAACTGAAATATCGTTCTAGCGTCGTAATTTTTTTTAAAAAAAGAAAAAGAAACGAATTTTGTCGCTACAGCTTCAAAAAATCCAAATAAATAAATGAAAGCAAATAAAAACAATCCGCTTCTGAGGTTAACCGGGGACATGTTTCAGGATTCAAATGACGCGTTTTTTGTGTGTTTTAAGCATTCTGTTTTTCCGAAAAAGAATTAAAAGTGAGTACAGGCATGCATCCAAGGCGTTTACCACTGATTCCGGAAGGTGGCGCCGTCCGCTCGCAGCGCCCGAACGTAGTTCGCTCGTACACATCCGCCATCCGCGTATTGCGCAGCAGCTGATCGGCGTCCGTGGTTTCGGCGGTTCGTCCTGAAGTGACCAATTCGTGGCTAAGTTACGCGTTTTTTTCACTTTCTTGTCCTGTTCATTTGCTCTCTGTCCTTGTGTGTTTTCTGCGTGTTCGTAGTATTTACCCATTATGGCTCGAAGTCACGTCTACGGACAACGGAAACGTAAGAAGAAGGACTTTGCGAATTTACGTGGTAGAGGCAGGCATGTGACGGAGCCTGCGGATTTGAGAGATTTTGGTAATGCAGGATGCTCCAGCCGTGCTGTTCCCAGTGATCGTTGCACTTCGACGACTCCACATCGCGCAGATACCCTTGTAGGCTCAACCTTTGGTGGTAGTGTTGTTCCTCAAACTGTAAGTGGTGCCGGTCGGAATGCTTGTTTCGCTTCGAGCACAAGCGAAATTCGTCCTTCAAATTCGTCATTTGCTGATTCCGCTGAGGTAGATAATGTAGTCCCCTGCAGTTCAGGTTGTGACGAGCTTGCCGGTTCCAGAGCAAGTCCCGTTCCAATCACTGCCGGTGTTACACCCAGTCGATCTCCATCTTTCGATACTCGCAATGTTCACCAGACACAGAGTCAGCGCACAAGCAGTGTGAATGGTCGGCGTATAGTGGAGATTGATCACTTCTTCTCGTCTTTGCAAAGTTTGTCGGTACATAGTCCGTTTGGTTGCGGCCTGGCTGACATGGAAATTGTATCAGAACATCGGCGAGGTCTGTGTAGCTCTTTCAGTTTGAAGTGCAGGATGTGTCTGAGGAAAGATGTAGTCACAACGGAGGCACCAGTTGATCAACTTGTTCAACAACGCATGGACGTCAATTCCTCAGCAGTGAACGGTATCGTGTCTATAGGTTCTGGTTTCTCAGGCCTTCTCGAGCTCCTAGGTGCTCTGGACATACCCGGCATGGCTAGTAGCACGTACAGTAAGTATCAGGATATTGTTGCTAAAGGAATCGACGAAACAGCTTGGGAAGAAATAAGAAAAGCAGGCATTGAGGAAGCTCGGTTAGCTAGGGAGGCTGGGGACGTCGTTGCCGATGGTGCTTGGTGCAAACGTTCATACAAGAACAAGTACGACGCTCTTTCTGGCTTGGTAAGTAAATATTTTTATCTACACTTAATAAAGGTGCCCGAAAAAGGAGGATTTATCTTGCACACCGCTTGGCGGACGGGATATACAGGAAGTCTGTGCCCACCATTTGTGGAAAGAACACTGTGAGCATTTATTTGGAGGAAAAAGTTGACCCCTCTGGTGCTATTAGTGGCACTGCTGTCTTTTGGTAAACACACTTTCTAGAGTGGTATACATCCTGTGGCATTAGTTCGTACGATACGCGTACAAATGCATAATTCCTGGAAACATTGTCATTGGGGGTAGAGTTTTGTGGAATACAATCCTGACATATTTTCGTTTTTGCAGGCTGTAATTGTTGGGTACCGCACAAAGAAAGTACTGTTCCTAGGCGTCCGGAACAAATTTTGTACACTGTGCGCAAGTTGCAAGGCAGGGTCGAGCCCAAAAAAGCATCTGTGCTTCAAGAACTGGGACAGCAGCTCTACCAGTATGGAGAAGGATTTCGTCGTTGAAGGCTTCAGGCGCAGCATTGAGTTGCACGGGGTAAAGTACTTGCAGTTGATCGCTGACGGTGATTCGAGCACATACAAGTCAATTTTTGAAGCTGCACCGTACCAGCATCAGGTAGTTCAGAAGGTAGAATGTCACAACCACCTTCTTCGAAACTATGTAAGTCGTCTTCGAGATGTTGCTTTGGCAAAGAGAACAACCCCCATTCCCCTATCGCTGAAGAAGCTACTTCTGGATAATGCTGTTCGACTAAGAGTTGGAGTTGCTAGGGCTATTCACTATCGCAAAGAACAGGCCGAGTTCAGCAAACAAGATCAGATTCGGAACCTGGTGGCTGATATCCGTAATGGCAGTGTACAACACCAGCCCTGGGAAGTATGCAAAAATTATGCTGAAGCGTAAAGCAGCTGTCCGTGCTGCTTGCATAAGGCATCGGAGTTCTGGGGCTGCTCGCTGTAAGCGTTCACTTGAAGGTGTGCCTTGCAAGCGTGCTTCCAGCGACAACCACTATGGTTCCATAGTGGATGCTCCAGACATGAACCACGATGACTATGTTGAAGCTGCTGCTGCGTACAAGGATTCCCTTGTGCTCTCCCAACCAGATGCAGAGCAGCTCGAGGCTGATACTCGAGGTCAAGAAGGGAGAACTTTGTGGATGCAGGAGAGGCGAAAGCGACTCACCGCTTCTAATTTTGGCAAGGTATGCAAGATGCGAGATGCAACGAGCAGTGCAAGTACTGTTCGTTCCTTGCTCTATGGTCATTTTGACACTGAGGCTCTCTGATATGGTCG